>NC_134516.1:8887120-9113319 GCF_027942865.1 Odontesthes bonariensis | reverse complement strand
AGTATTTTCTGTAGTTTCATGAACAGACAGAAAATACAGAAACAGCCTATAAATTCCTATAGGAACTTTGGCAAGTCTTCAAAAATAAACTACATGTGTACTAAGAGAAAATACTACAGTTTTAAAGGCCCACATTTCAGCTTTTTAGTTTTTCATTGCAAATCTTTGTATGAGGTTCCATGATAAATGCATGCTCACTTTAAGTGTCTAAAATGAGGGATGCCCAACATATTTATTAGTAAGAATTAATGTCGTCGATGACATTTCAGAGAATATTACATAAATATATTATTGTTTTAAATATTATAGTTTTGTTGCTCCACACTGGTCTTGTTGACCACTTGTTGACCAATATGCAAGCAGTGTGGAGTTTACGCTGCAAGTTACATTCAACCATTCACAAACACATCCATGCACGACTTCTCAGTGTGTACAGTTTAATTTTCCGCCTAAGCAGTGCTTTTTTTCTCTATCATACTCTACGTGGACTGTAGAGTCAGGAATAGAACCCTATCCTTCCAGCTGGTAGATGTTTCCTTTATGTCCTCAGTCAAAAACGCCCCTTTGGAGAAAGACTATGCTGTAGCAGTCTGAGGAATGGCATTTCAAATTAATTTGATGTGTGAGTTAAAAATTAAAACTTTTTTTTAAAGTGATCGATGGTAACGCCAAACACAAATTAACAATAGTGAGGCTTGTCTTTATTTGAAAGCGCTAAAGGAAGAAAAGTGGGTCGGGACAGATACAGCCTTACTACTCTCAGCCAGGTAGTGATAAATACTTTAGCAAATATTCCATTTATTCTACCCAAATAATAGGTAATGTATTGTGTTGTAATGATGTACTTTCTTTTTTTGTAACTTTTCTTTAGTCACTTTTTCACAGAAGTGTAATACTTGCTTATCAAGCTGGCTGTTGTCGTCTCTTGTTAGGTTGAGGAAAATAAGAGAATCCTTGAATTAGAGCTGTGCGATAAAATGATAACGATAGCTATCGAGGAATACCTTTTCCTTGATAGCTATCGGACTTTTTTTAAGTCCGACACGAAACAGAGTAGTGTGCACTGCAAAAAACTTTAGGCTAGGGATAAGGATCTCTACAAATACAATGCTTTCTGCTCCCTGATTAGGATTTATGCACAATTGCATTCAATATATGGCGGCCGTGATCTATAGCAAAAAT
Organism: Odontesthes bonariensis; assembly: GCF_027942865.1. NCBI lineage: Eukaryota > Metazoa > Chordata > Actinopteri > Atheriniformes > Atherinopsidae > Odontesthes > Odontesthes bonariensis. The sequence continues at coordinate 9,112,137 of NC_134516.1, read as the reverse complement.
AAAAGCACATAAAGCTTTTATTGTCAAGCATTAGTTACAAGTCAATGTGTATGTTAGGGGCTATGAGGAATTAGAAATGTGCCTCACAGAGTCCCAGACTCTCCCCTGTTATATCTCAGCGGTTTTCTTTGTGAGAAACATTCTGTCAGCAATATCCCTATTACTAATATAGAAACACTGTCATATGGCAGAGCTCCACACACTCAAACACACACAGCAACAACAACACAGGAAGTGCATCTGTGCTATAAGGAGCATATAATCAGCAATCTGTGTGAGAGGAAAACAACTGTTATGGTGTTTCCACACATGGAATCAGGTGAATACAGGGGCATAAATGTAGAGCATAACAAACGTGTACAGAAAGTAGTTGCAGTTTACACAAATTTGAAGGTAGTGTACACAGTGTACTCTAGTTGCACTCTATTTTTGCTTTCAAAGCCTTTTGCAGTGCAAATGTCGGTAATTATATTAATTAAATATCTGATTGGCAGCCATTCATACACACCACGCGATAATAACAAGTGAGCAGAGATGCATGCAAACACACAGAACCACCATGGCCTTCTTATAATCTCCCCATGTTTCAGAAAGATTATTATCTCACAGCAGATTAGTGTGTCACAGGAAGGGACCCAGTGCTCTAAGGACAGGAAATATGGCCGCGGTTAAACCCATTACCTTCCTCAGGGGAGTGGATGATAAGGGAGATAAGGGCGTGTACAGTTTTATCAATGTCTTTTGGATGTCATTTAACTGACTAGGCAGGAAGGACAGTGTGCGGCATGGCATCAAAGATGAGAGTTTATAAAAGCTTCTCCACCCAGGTTTGAGATACATTTATTTTCCCATACTAGATCGAGGTAGTACGCTTTTGCCATAGCAGAAAACAAGAATGTCTGTTCCAAGTTTGATTAAGACTTGCTGAACATTAAAAAAAAAAAAAAGGGACAGCAGATGATGGTTATCTAGTCAGCTGGAGGCTGGCTTTTGCTTATCCAAGTCAACCATACCTTATGTTATCATTGGAGACGAGAGGCTGATTGATAGGGAATCATTATTGTCTGATATATCAACAGTTGATTGGAGAAAAAAAAAAGTTGGTAAAAGAAATTGGATGTTAACGATCTTTAACATAATTAGAAAAATGCTTCACTCTGGAAAAATGTATCACTTAAATGATGAATGACCCAAAAAAATGTATGTTCATAAAAAAGATGAATTTAATTGAAGCTTTATTTAATCAGATTTTTATGGAAGAGTAAAAGTGCCAAAATGAAATAAATAAATACATCATTAATAATTACTTAAATGTGTCATTAATTAATTAAAATTGGAATTAAATACATAAATCATTGAAAAAAGATTAATGTGTTATTAATTCATTTAAAATACCAATTAATTTTATGCAAAAAAAAAAAACATAATTATTTCACTATTTAATTAATTATTTCATGGTTCCTGCATTGCAGTGCATCATCAATTTATTTTATCTGTCAAACTCGCCCATCAAAGTCAGTGGGCGGATTCCTAACACCTGATTGGTTACCCTGCACATCAAGTCAAGCCAAATCGATTCCAGATAATGGATTGCTCTAGAGTTAGTGAACACATTCCTATACGCTGATTGGCGCTATTCATCTCTACGTTGGTTTAGATACTGAATCAAACAAAACTTTAAAAAACTTTTTGCATCTTCTGCTAGCTCTAAAATGTCTCTTGCCAACTCCGGAGAAAGTTTATCAAGGTCCTCCATCGTCTCTCTCCAGGCATGCTATTTCAGACTCAGACCAAAGCAATGGATCAGACTAGATTAGCGTAAGCCCCGCCCACTGAATTTGATGGGTGAGGTATTTTAATGAATTAATGACACATTTGAATAATTATTTAATGATTTATGTATTTATTTAATTTTGGCACTTTTATATTTATTTAATTTTGGCACTTTTATATTTATTTAATTTTGGCACTTTTACTCCTCCATAGGTTTTTATGGATATGAGGGAAATACAAAGAATTAATAACAAAAATAATATATTTGGAAAAATGAATGAAGAACCCGTCACAGATGGAGGGAGGTCGTGAGCCTGTAGGTTCTTCACAGTCAAGGTAGAGGATCCTTCACGGCTGATGCAATGCAATGGAACTATTTCTATTTCTCTTGGGAGCAATGAAAATCATAAACACTATGAAAATCAACAAAGACGAGTAGCACGAAGCAGAAACCAGCTATTTACTGAAAAGCTGGTTGTGCAAAGCTTCCAGCTGCAATGGACACATACCCAGAAACACAATTACAGACATGCACAATAAAGCCAATCCTTCTATCGGTACGATGGATAGGCTCCTTTCATACTCTTTCCCTTGTCCATGCTAGCTTCCTATATCCTGCTTTCTCTCTGTTAAATATGCACACCCACACACACACATACACACACACACACACACACAACCACAATATATGTGAACAGACTGAAAAGACAATTAACCCCCTCACCCCTTGTCAACAGAGAAGTGAACACAAGATCAATACAAGATTGAATGAGAAGAGCTATGTACTCCAGTAAGACCAAAGGAACAGTCAAGCCAGCGTAATCTTCAGAAACAATTTATTCACAATCCTCCCTTTTAGTTACTGTCAAGCTGAAATTCCCCCTACATATATGAAAGGAAACAAAGTCTAATCTATTGAGAGCACGTATTTTCCTGGCCTGGCTCAGCCTGAAAGACTGCACATGATTGAAAATAAAGGGCTTGGGAAATTTCTTTCTGCTGAACACTGAGCGAAGGGCATCACATCAACAGTATATGTACTTCTGACTGAAGGAGCTGAAGAAGACATTTGCAATTACAATGTTTTGTACAGGGTAATTGGTAAACATCTGCAACAGAAAAGGATCAATAAAACGGCATTTCACTTCAGAAATTTCATGTTTTTCTCAAGAGGAAATAATTTAATTGGGGATTTCACTGAAGTAATTATTCATTCTTATCACACATTTGCACAATTTCGTCAAGAAGACTCCTCGTGAAACAACATCCTTTGCAAAATACCTCTTTTTCATTGCATACCGTTCAAGGAACCCTCTTGAAATAGGAAAAATATAAATCAGATCCACGGTTACACGTGTATGCTCATAAGATACAGTATGTGTCAAGTTTAAGGAGCCACGTTAAGTTAAGTTTAGTTTTTGTTTTGTGTCTATGTTGTCTCGTGGCTTCCCGGTTTATTTTGACATTTAACTCTCCCCTCGTGTGTCAGCGGTCTGATTGCCTTCCACTGACTCCTGAATGTTTCCACCTGTTCCCCATTACCCCTGCCTTTAAATAGTCTGCGTCTCCCTTTGTCCTGTGCCAGTTCGTCTCGTCTTTCCAGCCAGAGAACATACAGCAGTCCATGTCTAGTTTTGTGATCATACAAGTTTTGTGTTCTTTGTTATTTTTCTTTTTTTTTGGTCATAGTTCCTTCCTCGTAAGAGTGATATTTGTTTACATTTTTGCATTAAATAATTGTTTATTTGTATTTTGTCTTCTGAGTTGTGCTTTTGGGTTCAAGTCCTAGTTCAGTCGTGACAATATGTTGCTCTTTGTGAGTTTTATCCCGGTGACGCTGAACTTAAAATATGTACTCACTGGTGAGGAGGTAGCTTTAGAATAGGAAAGGTATAAATTAGATACTAAGTTCACAAATACAACAGCACTGACTGGGGTCTTAAAATAGTTTAAACAAATGCAGAAAGATCTGAGTCTTTTTGTGCATTTGGCTTGCTTCCCACAGAAGACATCTGATTCCATCAGTCTGCTGATTCTGGACTTTGAAGGCCTGGTGAAAGTTTTTTTGTACTTTTTTTTTTAGTCCTCCCTTAGAAGTTTTTGGAGGCCCCATAACTGTCCTCCTGAGGGAGGCTGCTATGATACAGAAGCATGAGTGGGATCGATGTAAAAATAGCTATAATACTTTGATCTCCTTTTTTTTTTTTTTTTTTAATCAAGTTAATACATTACAACTTTTTTGGGTTTTTTTTTTTGTTGTTTTTTTTTTAAATCAGGCCTTGGAATGAATTTACCTTGAAAGTCATTCTACTTAAGTAAATGCAAATCTGAAGTCCTTCATCCGAATGTTGTATCCTATGTCGATAGTTTGTTTCTCCCACTCATTTCGGTTGATTAATCCTGGCTGAGTCCGTCTTTACGGGTAGTGAAAACATTTTTGTGTTTCATTCATTTCCCATGTTGGGTGTTTTCTCATTCCATTTCCAGATCGGAATACTTTGGTTAATAACACAACGTTATTGATTTAACTTTTCATTACTGCTACACAGATGTCATCTCTGTTCATTTTAATAATCATAACCTTTTCCACTTTTCAAATTTAGCAATGCAACTATATGGATTGTGACTGGAATCAGATCATTGTCCAGCTATGATCGGTGACCGACAGATTAGGCTCGTAGAAAGCTAATGTTTTAACTGGTCAACTAAATGTGTCATGCTCATCCAGTCCGCTTTGTTCGAGACCGAGTAAGAATGCAGTCGATTCCGAGACGAGACCTTTAAAAAGTGCTCTCAGTACTACAACACTGATGCACACAGCCACACACCTCTCTCTCAATTGTCAAACTTAGAGGTCTCAGAAATTTGATAAACACCCCTGTTCATTTATTCTATTCTTGATGCGAAGAAGGAAAGAAAAACTAAAGCCCACACAGACACACAGTGCAGGCAGTTAAATATTCTTTTTTTTATAGATTTTTCACATTTGGTTGGCTATGGCATTGATCGCATTGGTTTACATTGTTAGGGAGGGTTTTTAACCCTGTCCTCTGACTATGCCTTAGAAATAAAAATTATTTCGAGTAAAAAAAATAAAATAAAAGGACACAATGCAGTGCAATGGCACATCTCACTTAAGTTTCCCATGGTGATTCAGTTCCCTATTCTAACTCTTCAAAAGCAGCTGGAATAGAGGGACAAATGTACCCTTCCAGGTCCAAAAGCCAGGTAGTTGACTATTTTTGTGTTAATGGGGCAGTTCATGCGATGGTAACTGGCAAAAGAGGCCATTATTAAGCGTAAAAGTACTCTGAATGCTGTCAAAGGTAAAACATGATAATGTTCCGCACGGTGTGCTTCCTTTTAGATTGGAAGATATCCAACGAGTGTGGCACAACGTACGGCAAAACTCAGCTGATTGGGGGAAGAATATAGAGCAACACGGGGGGGTTGTTCAGAAAAGAGTGAAAAGTAAACAACGATGCAATAGTGACATTTTTAAAAAGAATGAACAGTGTAGCACTCTCTAAACTGATATGACATTCTTGAGATTTGAGTCCAAGGTAGATTGCCACAATTTTCTCTTCTTTTGTCCCTGTTCTCAGCAGCTCTCAGCCTGGCTCCCCTGCCTCCCTCCTTTTTCCAACAAGGAGAGCGAAGGTACTTACTACTCATAAGTACATCACATCACATTTACAAATGTGGACAATAGAACCAATCTGTGAGTAACTTCGGGTACTTGCAAATGTGTGTTCGAATCCACACACAAATACCAAGAAATTAGGGCTAGTTATTAGCAAATATTAATGGGAAAGTGTCCAAGGATGGTTATTAACATTCAGTAAAATAATTTATGAAAGTTATTACTTACAAGCACGTGTGTGTGTGTGTGTCCAGTTCTTTTTCTATCTGCTCTAAGGCAAAACCATGAGCTTAATTTATTTTGCTGGGTGAAAAATTATTGCAATCTCCTTATCTAAGAAGCATCATTTCCTTCAGTGATTTCACTCATTATTCATTGCAGCTCTGATGAAGCAAATATAGGGACTGATATTCGGTGCAAAGAATAAGGTCATCAAAGTCACAATAAGTCTTTTCAAGTTTTAGCCATGATCCCAAACAGTTGCCATTCACACACTGTGGGTCATGTACAGAGGTGGGCAGTAATGAGAAGAAGAAACTTACTCCGCTACATTAGGCTACAATGAGCTGGTTACTTTTCTTCTTACCTCTTTTTATTCTACGCCTCATTATTTTTATCCCCCCCGCGTACGCCTCATTTTAATGTTTTATTCTGACAGAGAGAGAGACTTCCGCCAAAGGCTCTACCACCTGACTGTGTTCCACCAATCAGACGCAGCCGTGCAGTCTGGTCACCTGACCATACTCAATCTCAGCGGCGGGACGGGTTAGCTTTAGCATTAGCAGTCGTAGCAAACAAACAAAGAAACAGATGAAAAATGTCAGAACCAACGGTGGGAAATGAAGACGCAGACGAGGCCTCATACTGAAAGCATGTTTACCTTACAAAGAGTGAGAAACAGCAGCTACATTATGTGTCTTCTGTGTCAACCAAAACAAACGCACATTTCAGCAGAAACTCAACATCTAACTTGATCAAACATGTCGCGGTAAGTTTCCTTAATTAATTTATTTTCCCTATGCATAGGCGAATGTTTGTTTTTTAGGTTACATATGGGTTACATATGATTTAAACATTTCCTAAGTCTCTTATTTATTATTGAAGTACTAGAATTTACCTGGATTATTTTAATTTAAGCCAGGGATGTCCAAAGTCGGTCCTCGAGGGCCGCTGTCCTGCGGGTTTTAGATGTTGCCCTGCTTCAACAAACCTGATTCAGATTAAATGGATCTCTTCAACAGATTGTTGAGTTCTGCATAAGCCTGTTAATGAAGTCTTGATCTGCATCAGGTGTGTTGAAGTAGGGCCACATCTAAAACCTGCAGGACAGCGGCCCTCGAGGACCGACTTTGGACATCCCTGATTCATTTTAATTTATTTTATCAATTGGATGAACTCTAATTTGCCTAAAAATGATTATTTAGTATTTTTGTCTGTCTGATTGAATGCTTGTGTTAACAAATAAATCAGACGTTACTCAACAGTTACTCAGTACTTGAGTAGTTTTTTCACAAAGACCTTTTTTACACTTACTCAAGTAAATATTTGGATGACTACTTTTTACTTTTACTTGAGTCATATTATTCTAAAGTAACAGTACTTTTACTTGAGTACAATGTTTGGCTACTCTACCCACCTCTGGTCATGTATGGGGGGGCTCACGTTTCCACGGGTAGGTTGAACTTAGTCCCTACATTCCAGAACTTTCACTTGAGAAAGTGTGTATATCTGGCAGTTTATTCAACTTTCTGGAAGTTTTGAGGACCTCTTTTATTGGACTTGGTCTAATTTGAGGGTCAGAATTCTAGTTTACATGCATAATAATTACTTCTAGCATAGAAGAGTTCCGTGAATTTAGATTTTTCAGTACAACCTCGCACAGTCAACATTTTGTTGTTAACACAAAGTAGTGTTTAATTAAAACAGAAATGACAAAACTGATTTTCTATGCTGTTAATTAAGGTTTTTTTTTTGTTTTTTTTTAAGGCAAATCGGAGTTGGCAGGTCAAACCGCTGAAAACTTTGGCCAAGAAAACTCCTAAGTCTTTATCTCTAGAGAGAAACCAGACTCAGGAAGGGTGGCCATCCGCCTCGACCAGCTGGGGTTTGAGAGGACAGAAAAGAAGGGACAACGAAGACCGCAACACCATTTGAAGGATACCTTTGTTGCAACCCCAATTACAAAAAAGCTGAGAATTGTGCAAAATGTAAATAAAAACTAAATTCAATGATTTCCAGGCTGATTATATTTACTTTTGAGAGACTTGAGCTGTCTAAGGTACTCTTTTTTTTCTCAATCATACCACTGGCCTGTTGCCAAATAACGTAATTGGTTGTAACATATAACATGTAACAGTGTTTCTTTTGGTAACATGTTCTTCTCCAGCCTTTTGTTGCCTCATTTTCAAAATGTTTTAGACGTGTTACTGCCCTCAAATTCAAGATAAGTTCAGATTTTTCCTGAAATCAGAAGATTTCTCACTTTCAACATTTGATATGTTTTCTTTGTTCTGTTGTGAATATTGTATTCATTTTAATGCGATTTTCAAACATTTGCATTACATTTTACACAACATCCCAACAAATTTGGGTCATACAATCCACCACATAATATGTTAATGTCCTGACAGATCTTGGGTGAAGTGTGGATAAATTCCTCAAGATTACATGTTTATGAAACACTTTATATATACATATATTCATTACACCAAAAAAGTTTGATTAAAATTAGTTTTTAATTAAGAATTAAAAAAAAAGAGAAACAAAATATTTACTCAATCTATCTCCCAGCACTAGTTTGCCTTCTCCCAGTTTGCCCTTTTGACAGATTGAGTCAGATTAGGCAACAACAGGTAGACAGTTAAGGGTAAAAGAAAATAAATCATGTAATATTTAATTAATTAATGATTATTTTAATGGGTTTTTAAAAAAAATAATAATAATTTAATCTTTTTTTATTTTATTTTATTTTTTATTTCTTTTTAATTATTTTATTGCCTTCTTGTGATTTTATGTAGCTGTGAAGCACTTTGAAATGCCCTGTGTATGAATTGTGCTCTATAAATAAAATTGCCTTGCCTTGCCTACTATAGTTTTCATTGACGGTTGGGCGGTAATGTTATTTTCTTTCAATAACCCATAATCACCACCTATTATCTCGCTACCCTACTTTAAATTACCATTAGCTACTCAAGCACAACAATCCAGGTGTGACAAGAAGCCCTCTTCAGTCATCTGTAGCAAAAGTGCCCTCAAAGGTAAAGGAAGAAAGAAAGAAAGAAGATGTGAGTGAGACAGGAGGAGGGGAAGGGGGTGGGGGGAATGCCCGTCCTTGTCCAAAGAGGATAATGAGGTGAGTGGAGCTCAGCTGACCTAGTGTGGCAAATCCTACTCTGCACCTGGTGCCTGGGAAGCATCGTATAAGAAAAACACACACACAGCCTGACGCACATTAATATCACTAGACTTAGAAGAACTATTGAATCCTGCTCACTTTAATGTAAATATCCTCAAATCAATAAGTTGGTAACAATAATGGTGAGCTCAGCTACGGTCTACGGACCGGTGACTTTGGTGACTTTACAGCCCTGTTGTAGGGCTAAAGGTCTGATTTTGAGTTATACTCACGGTCAGAGGTGGAAGCACTATATAAGAACAAGAGACCTAAGACAGCAGTGAGCACGGCAGAACCTTGGGGATGGCTCAAAGAACACAACGAATGTTGTTTTCAAAAAACACCAAAATTCATTTAAAGTGTGTTTAAATTGGGTGCTCGTGCACTTGCTAATGCAAGATAGATTAAATAGTTTCCCCATAGCCAGTAATAGCTTACTCAAAAACTCCCAGGGGAGATTAACTGAGCTACTACAGAAAATTACAACAACAATGGCATTAAACTTTATCCAGCATGTTACCTTGGACCAAAATTTGTGATAATTAACATTCTCTGTTAAATTTAGGCACGTTTGTTATTTTTAGCAGGACGTTAAGCCCACATATGGAGCCGCCAGCTGTCTTACAGAGGGTGACATGAATCACCCTCTTCTGTTTGTCCCAGTTTGCTGCTGTCCGTTTCAGAGCTTCCGTGTGTCACGACTGGATAAAATGTGTTTTTTTCCAAAAGGAAAACGGAGCTGTACCAAGTGGCATCCTCAGTGAGAATCAGTGTGTACGCCCGGGTGTTGTGTTTCTATCAGTGCTGTACCTAACAAGAGCCAATAAAAACCATTAACCATCACAGAGTCATTTGACGCGAGACTGAATGGGGATTAAACACTTTCACACTGCACTCAAAAGGCAGGTGGTAGTGGGTATTAGTGGGGTGTTTCAAACCAGTGTAGAAAGAGCTTAGGTGTCTGAGGTGTTCACTCGGCCTGCACACTCCCCATATGCCAATCTGACGGGATCTAATGGCATCGGTGCAAAGTAAATCTAATCCACAAAAACTCACTCCCCAATTTACATTGCCCGAAGGATCCTATGCTAAGCAATCCACACAAACCTTTGTTCAGTGGAATAAATGCAGAAACCAAGACAATTACTAAAGGACTAAAGCATTGATCGATGCCACACGTTCACACAAGCATATATCCACTCTTGCATAGTGTATCGTGTGCAACTGTGAGAATTTTAGGTAATTCAAGCACTCAGCCCTTAGCATTTCCCAAATGCAATGTCTTAAAAGCTTGATGCTCAAACAAATGCAGTATCTTTCTGGTCTGAAACAAAAACATGTGAACAAAAACACGACATTCTTCAGTGTCGCAAGGCCAATATATCAGACTTGAACGTTTTTCCACTGACAAATTTACAGTTTTAATGTATATCGTATGGAGGACCATAATCAGTAATAAATTCGGAAATAGACAAACGGCTCAATCAATAAATCCTTGTCAATTAATGCAAATGAAATTGAAAAGAAAATGCCATAACTTATGCAGAGCAGATCAAATAAATTAAATTTTCAAATGTATCCTAAATGGATACATTTGTTGTACTACTTCTACTTATTTATTCTATCATTCAATTTTCAATTCTATTGTTTCAATCAGTTCCATTTAAATTTCTTTCTTTGGTTATTTCATGCCTGTGTCTATTTCTGCAAATGTTTTCCCCTTCATTCTTTATACCCCAAATTTTTTTTCTACAAATGATCAAGTTTTTTTTCTGTTCGTTCTCTGTATGACCGGTGTCACAGATGGACTCCGTCAGGGCTGCACTTTGTCAACGATGCTGTTCATAACTTTCATGGACAGAATTTCTAGGCGCAGCCAGGGCGTTGAGGGGGTCCTGTTTAGCAACCTCAGAATCGGGTCTCTGCTTTTTGCAGATGATGTGGTTCTGTTAGCGTCATCTGGCCGTGACCTTCAGCTCTCACTGGAGCGGTTCGAAGCCGTGTGTGAAGCGGCTGGGATGAGAATCGGCACCTCCAAATCTGAGACCATGAATAGGGTGGAATGCCCTCTCCGGGTCGGGAATGAGATCCTTCCCCAAGTGGAGGAGTTCAAGTATCTCGGGGTCTTGTTCACGAGTGAGGGACGAATGGAACAGGAGATTGACAGACGGATCGGTGCGGCGTCTGCAGTGATGCGGGCTCTGCACCGGCCCGTCGTGGTGAAGAAGGAGCTGAGCCAGAAGGCGAAGCTCTCGATTTACCGGTCAATCTATGTTCCTACCCTCACCTATGGTCACGAGCTGTGGGTAGTGACCGAAAGAACGAGATCGCGAATACAAGCGGCCGAAATGAGTTTCCTCCGCAGGGTGTCTGGGCTCTCCCTTAGAGATAGGGTGAGAAGCTCGGTCATCCGGGAGGGGCTCGGAGTAGAACCGCTGCTCCTCCGCATCGAGAGGAGTCAGATGAGGTGGCTCGGGCATCTGGTTAGGATGCCTCCTTGGTCAGGTGTTCCAAGGAGACCCCGGGGAAGACCCAGGACACGTTGGAGAGACTATGTCTCTCGGTTGACCTGGGAACGCCTCGGGGTCTCCCCGGAAGAGCTGGAGGAAGTGGCCGGGGACAGGGAGGTCTGTGCTTCTCTGCTCCGCGACCCGACCCCCAGAGAAGCGATAGATGATGGATGAATGGATCTATGGACGGACGTTTTTTTCTTTTTTATTAATAGATTAATTATTTTCTCTTATTTCCTCATTGCATTCTCCTCCCATATATTTCCCCTTGTACATTTATTACTATGTCTCTGTTTTTCCATTCCTATATGTACTTCTCTGTCATTATGGGGATGAGTGATGCTGTCTTTCAGAGTGAAAAAGCAAAACAAAGTTGCAATCCTGAAACAGCTCTAAAAGTAGATGTTGCAGATTGAAAATTTGAGGCATCCCACTATTCCAGACACATGACTGGGGGCCTCACCAACCTCACTGACTGACACCACTGACAAATCTAAACTTCATCTAAGCCCGTACCTCACCTAAAATGAACAGGTTCAGCCGGTGCAGCGATGCTGTTCAACCCTCCAATGAGCTGTGTTGCATTTACACAATCAGCACAGGGGAGAGAGAGAGAGACACAAACAGACAGAAGGTTTGTGTTGTTTGTTTGCTGATCACGTCCGGCCCACAGCCTCTGAGGCTACCAATGGAGACTCTCAGCTGCCCCAACAGCCGGGCAAGCAGGCACATGAGTCAACACGAGTCAGTGCATACTCTCAGTGCTTAATAGAAAAATCCATTAAATGATGCTGTAGCAATATATTTGTAGAGATCTCAGTGAAAAACTAGAAAGAAATAACACAAACTGCATTAACACATTCTACAAAATTAGGGTAACAAGTAACAAACAAATTCTTATGCTAACCTCCACACACACGTCAAAACATCTGGGTTGTCTTTGACTCACAAAGTAAGGTACAGATTTCCATTCCCCACTAAAAGAAATGGTACTTGAACTGAAAAAGATCTTATTTTTGGAACAGTCCCGAACCTCTCAGCACGTTAGCAGCAGAATATATCTTGGATTCTCGAATGAATAAAAATAGGTTGATTAGCTGTCAGCTTTCTTTACTCTTTTTGGATCATTTTGAATGACTATTTTTTTCCATAATCTGCATAGAAAAAAACAGCCCAATTGGTCAATTAAAAAAATCTTCCTTCTCGAGATTCTTAACAGTGGGTTAAAGGTTATCTTAAAGGGAAAGTTCGGTTTTGCGTACTATTGCACTGTTAGTTCAGAGCTGCTGTTTTGTTGTTATTGGGGCTTATCGGGGGCTTTCTACACACGCATCTACTGGGATGACGTCACCAATGCGCACCGCCGCAGCAGCATCTTTACACGGAATTTGTTACTGCTGCTGGTAACATGGTTCGTTATTGCGTATTTCCAAATTGCCATGTTGCACAAAACTAGCAGTAGCAAACTTCGTGTAAAGATAGCCAATCGTCACAGAGCACGGAGTGAATGAGCTGTGCTGCAGCGGCGCGCAGCGATGACGTTATCCCAGTAGATGCGCGTGTAGAAAGCCCCCGATAACAACAACACGGCAGCTCTGAACTAACAGTGCAATAGTACCAGTTCATTCATTTGTTTTAAAGTATTGGTGAAAAAAAGACAGATAATGCCTTATTTAGAGGCTGTATTGTCGATGCCCTGTTCTCTTCCATTATATGGATATACAGGTTTAAAAAATACAAAAACAAAAAAAAACGAGCTTCCCTTTAAGATAGATAATGTTTTCTAATGAGTTTTCTGGGATCAAACCAGCGATCTCCAAAATAGCTGCTTTCAAATTCTAATAAAGGGAAGAGATTCGATAATGTTGGCTAGACCGGACACGTACAAACATCCGCATTTGTTGGGCTTTTCATCTTTTTCTTCTTTTAATTTCACTTCAGTCATTTGGAATACTTTTATCCATTCCATAAATATCTCAAAACCTATCCATTCAAATAACAGGTTTGAATACAAGAAAATAGAAAAAAAAATGTCAGTGGGGTGACTACTTTGACAGGCTACTGTAAACTGCACATATTTACATGCGAGATCTTCATTTAACTCTTAAAGTGGTCTTAAAAAGTATTCAATGTGACATCTCTAAACCTGCAGGAGCCTGTGAGTCATTAAACTACAGGGGAGAAAAGCATTTCAACGCTTTTGAATAAAAAGTCAGTGAAAACAAGCATGCATGAATAACAGAACATTACTTTTGTCACTCTTCTAACCGGGCTATAATTTTCTGACACCCTACTGCCATCTTGGTCAATCCATAGCACACATCAAAACACACAGATGGCTTGGGAGGTTGACATTCTCAATGTCACAAACGACCTCATAAGTTGAGGGGCAGCTGATTAGTTGAGGGAATAAGCGCTGCCGTAATAAGTAAGCTGTCAATACAATTACGGCCTCTGCCAGCACAAGCACCTGCTAATGTATTCATAGCGCTGTCTCCTTCCATTGCTCTATTGGTCTAGCTAGACAGATGCCATGAGACTTCCATCAATCCACTTATTGCTCTATTCAGCAAGCTCGTACAAGAGGATGAATCCATGTACTTTGTAAGTAAGTAAGTACTGACTTGAGTATCTTTTTCCTCCTTCCAATAGCCCACTTGCCTCTCTCACCCCCCTCCTTACAAATCCTGTCTCCTCAAAGCACATTTCCTTATTTTCTCATTTTTTTTATCCTTTGTTCTCTCGTGCACTTTCAAACACTTGCAAACACACACACACACACACACACACACACACACACACACACACACACACACACACACACACACACAAAAACACACACACACACAAAAACACTTCATTCCGCAGTTGCAGGCACTAATTAAAACCTGGTATGTTGGAGATTTTCTTTTCTCTTTTGGGGCTGTTTTGAATGGTAATTTTTGCCGCAATCTGCATACATAAGCAGCCCAATTAGTCAATTACAAGAATCTTCCTTCTCGAGATTCTTAACAGTGGGTTAAAGGGTATCTTAAGACAGACAATGTTCTCTGGTGAGTTTTCTGAGATCAAACTTGTGATCGTCAATAGTTAGGGTAGAGATTGATAGTGTTGACCAGACAGGACACGTACAAAAATATACATTTGTTGGGTCTATAGTTAATGCCTAATATACTACAGGTTTTTAATATATATATCTATATCTATATAGATATAGAGGAACCATATATACTAATAATCCCGTAAAGAATCGGGTTTTGTTCTGTTAGAAAACATCAACAGATAAATGGCAATAATCCCTTGTGAACACGCATTGCTCGCGCGCGCAAGCACATGAGCAAAAGCCTAGTAAATGTTATACGTATTGCCTTTCTTATCTTTTTTTTTTTCACCCCACAACGGGAAGAGCTGCAAAATCCAGCAAAGTCTGCGCGGCAATAATCATCCCCCGTCTCTCCCAACAAGAGTGAGCTCAGCGGCGTGTGCACCTACTGCCTGGTAATACGCACGTCCGCTAAACTTGTTTGGAAAAAAATAAAAATAAATAAATGATAATAATATCCGCTCAAACAAAACACAAGGATCGCTTGAAGTGTACGGTGCCAGTCTCTCTTGTGGTAGTCACTTAATCCAGAGTCGCTCACCTGAAAATGTGTCATTCTAGCCGCTTTCCATCTCAGGAGCCCGTAAATCCGCTGAACAGGTGAACGCAGAAGGTATTCTCAATAACCGTGCGTATCCCAGTTTGTGGTTTATGCAGGGAACCTATCAACCACCCCTGATGGAAGTGTGTGTGTGTGTGTGTGTGCCCAGGGGTTATGGTCGCAGCGGGGGTTAAGTGTATCCGAATTCTCAGGTTGTTTATCCGCTTGGCTGGGTGTCCATCAGAAACCCTCCCGGTAACGTCTCTGTGTTTGAGACTGATCTCGGTGACGCTGCGGTGGAGACTCCTCCTCCGGCGGCGGCGCTCTCGTCTGGCATTTACCAGTAAATAACATGTAACGCCTCTCTCCCTCTCTCGGACAGTTCTCCCTTTCCTCCGCCTGCCAGGAGGTGATTCCCCTGAGGTGAAACGGGCTGAGAAACTTAACGGGTGGGATTTCAATTATGGAGCGTCCAGAGTGCTCATGTTGGAGGCGTTCTGGACTTAATGAAGCAGTTTCTGTGGATGTTAGTCCAAAATAGTATGCATGTTTTGTCATACTTTATCCATTTCTACTATAGTTATAGTTCAGTTCCTCATGATGCAATTTCCTTTTTTTTTTCTCTAAAGTCTGATTAGACTGCTAACAGCATTATCTGAAAAGAATATGCGCCTAATTTTCTTCTTTACAGTGAAAACACTTTTTTTTTCTCTGCTTAACTTTAAGCATTCACTACATCCAGAGTACCTGATTTTATTATTAGATGTAGCTTTTACATAACTAGACTAAAGAATTATTGTTCTATGAAACCTAGTAAACTTAGTTGATCTATTTTGTACGGAAGCCGAGAACGGCCATGGATTTTTTTTTTTATTATTATTATTATTATTATTATTATTATTATTATTATTATTATTATGTCAAAGTTGTGGGAAAAAATATATATATATTATTTTGCTATCTCGATATAACAAAGATCGTGTAAAGTTGATTGTGGAAAGATTTCCTTCCCCAACTTTAAACGATCTTTGTTATATCGAGATAGCAAAATAATAAGTTGTTTTTTTTCTCACAACTTTGAAATAATAAGTCATCATCATGAGATAAGCTTAGAAAAAGAAAAAAAAATCCATGGCCCTTTCTCAGCTTCCATAACTTTGGACATAATTTGAAATGAAATTACTTAAGAATTAATACATTACAAAGGCAGTCAAGGCCATCCACTTAATTGATGATGATATATATAAAATTGGCACTTCCACTCTATTCCTTTCAGCTTCAGTTAGTTAAATACTCAGTAAGTTGTTGGGTGGCTAGGATGGTGATGGATGGAATTCATTTTGCAATGTTTCCATACTATAGATGACTGTATAATCTAAAATGTTGTATTATGCAAATAATCCCTTTACACAGCTACAGGCTTTAATTATAAGCAGCAAGTTAAGTAGGCATTTCTTGTTCATAACATATCCGTTAGAGAGGGTCTATCGGATTTTAAGACTTAGTCCTTCATGTTTGCTTCAATGTGGAGAACAAATTTCAGCCAGCTGTAGTAAATCTTTCCTTCCCCAACTTTAACTAAGTCTGTTGACTTGAAACCATACTGGACTGCTTCTGTGAGCTTCCCCCACAGCTTTCAGCCCTCTGTCTGAACTGGAAGTGGATTGAATGGATCCTTGGCTGAACAGCAAATCCGCCTAGAAACGGGCTGAAACATTAATCAAAACTAACATTTAGGCCTTTGGACTACCTAAATAAGATTAAACTTGAATGAAGGGTAATTATCATGTGGGAAGATGTGCACTGGGGTGACTTGATCTCTGCTCAGCTCTGCAAAGTGTATTTTATTTCTCATGAATATAACAATTCCTTGGTCATCTGCTGCTCAGGTAATTGGTGACAGGGAGGGCAGTAGGCATCCGAAAGACATCTGATCCAAAATATAGGCATTTGTGCAGGAGGCAGGCAAATTAGGACAGATAATAAACTTTATTTAAAGATAATCTAAAAGCACTGCCGATCAACCAAAAAGCCCAGAGAAGGCAGTAATGTTTCTGAATCATGTTCTTATGTTGCTTCTTCTTTGCATAATACCTTCAACCCACATTTGTGCATGTTGAGGTATAGAGTGTACTCACAGGCAAAAATTGCCAAAAGTTTCCCCGAGACAACACAATGACTTCTATCGTAGAATCTTGTCGCAATATCACAGGCATCCATGAGTAAATCTTTTTGGCCACGTCCCTTGCAGAAAGACATGCCTCCATTTTCAAAATCTTTTGAAGATATCATGAACTGTAGATATTAAGACATTAAAAGTCTTCTGACATTGCTTAACAACTTTTTTTGTCACAGTTTTCTGTCCGTCTCCACTCTTCACATTTACAGTTGAGCTATTTTGCCAATTTCACCAAGCAGAATGTGTCCTTCACATAACACTAATTGAATGTTAAACTCAATCGCCAATCCTTTCATCTATGTCCAATGCTAGTTGAGACATAGTAAATAATAATTAAGCATAATCTAGTAATTTTGGAAAGGAGTCTCTTTAAATCTCACACAAGCCAGGTTGGTACCTGATATTCTGCTTACCTTCCTTGTTTATTTGTCTTAAACAGCCAACAGCACATATCACTGCTTACTTAACTGTTATATTGGTAAATCATCATTTTAAGGGTCTCAGGCATGTAATGTCTACTCACGTTCTTATCTTTCGCCTCCCTCCGACCCTCCCAGATCCCCAATTCTTCTCACCATCTTCCTTTCCTCCCAGTGCATGGGACTACTTTATGCACGATTAACTGATATGGATGAATATCAAAATATGAAGTCTCAACCAAGTTGTGTTAACTAACTGATCATGTTTTTACAATGCCAGTTGTGCTGGTAAACAGTTCTAAAATAAATAAATAAATAAAAAAAGACAGTTTTATGAGCACAATAAACACAACACAAGTTGACCCAAAAAAAATCTGATTTATTTACATAAATTTATCTTTTTTTGTTTTCATCTGTCATTTTCCAGGACTCCCTGGAAGAAGAGATCCTGTATCTGTACAACTCTTCTCGTCTGTATAACTCTTATTATCTGTATCTGGACAACTCTTCTCGTCTGTATAACTCTTATTATCTGTATCTGTACAACTCTTCTCGTCTGTATAACTCTTATTATCTGTATCTGGACAACTCCTGGATACAATAAAGGATAAATAATTTTACAACTTGACAATTAATTCATATCCATTCATTTATATAGTCATGTTTTATAGTACAAAAGAAAAAAAAAGTCCTAAAATGTACCTATCTTGTTCTTTTTTTAAAAGTCATATTTCTGACCAGTAGACTCAACAAAATTAGATTCAAATAAGTTTATTTCAAACCAATCAGACGAAACTAAATTGTCAAACACTCGGCCCCTCTGGTACAGGTTGAATGGTGAAATACTTCAGCAATGCTCAGCAATCAGCTTGAAATATTTCAAAGCTCTTGTGTTTTGAAAAATTCAGTCTTCATTCTTCCTTGACTGCACTGAATTATTTTCAGAACAGAATTCGGGAGTGTGTACCAGAAATCTATTCTGTGCCAGCTCGATTTTTCCAACCTAACAGGTTCCAGACCCGCAAGAGTGCAACAAAATCGAACACAGTTCGTCATCAGCAGCTGAGTGCGCCTACCTGTGGGATACACAAACCATCAAACTGGCATCCCCCCTCAGCAAGCAAACATATGCCTTTATTTACAGTGATCACGAGCATCGTTAAGCATGGCCATTAGTCAGCCAGTGTAGGAAATGGCACAGATCCCGCTTGCTTATTGGCAATGGGATCTCTCTGGGAAGTTGTGATTGACTTGACAATGACCTCCCTGAGAGTGAAAGTGAGAACAACAATGGGGGGGGGGGGGGGGGGGGGGCATGTATGCGACTGTGTGAGTGTGAGTTGGCAGCGTTGACGGATAGGGTAGCAGTCGGACCAGCTGGCTGAAAATCACCACAATCTGCTGCTTGCTTTGGCTGGCACAGGCACACACATATAATACAGGTTTGCACACACTCAGAGAATGAAAATACACATCCGCTGGATTTTTAATTACGTTCAACTCTTTGGCTGATATAAAACACGAAGACCAGCAATTAACTGCTTGAAAGCAGAAATATAATGTAAAATCTGCAATGACAAACAACTGTGTAACAACACTTAATATGGTTAATATTGAACAGAAGTGTGTAAAAATGACTATATAACACTGATTAACAGAGAGGAAATGGACTGATTTGTGTGAATTGGCTTTAACACTCAAAATACACACTTCTCTTTTTCCCTAAAGACACAGTATTGTGCATCTTCACCACCTCTGCGGAGAAGAAAAATCATTTGAGGGTCATTAGAATAATTTAATCGCAGTTTGGGACTTGAGAACAGCACCATAAAGGAGACTCCAGGGAGCAAAGCCTGGTTCTAATGAGGCTGAACATCAGGTTTGGATTGAGTTCAGGTTCAAGTTGGGGATAAGCTCAGGCTGTTCACAATAAATGGAAGTCAATACAAATAAGCGATAAAGTTTGTTCGTGTGTGCGTGTTTAAAGGCACCTGTGTATGCAAAAAAAATGCTGATCTGTACGGAATTGTGGCGGCAACTCCTGAACTTGATGGTGAACACCTGAGAGGGGAAAGGAGCCATCGGGCTGAAGGAGTAGTCCTACTAGACTGGTTAGCTTGTTGGACACTAGTCAAAGCCGACAGAATGGCAAGCCAGCACTCCGGCTTGAAAGGAGTTAGGGGAGGCCATCAAATATGACTCACAGTGTCAATGTCGCGAAAGCCAAAAATAAACAACAATCAAAAGAAACGGAAGTCGTGAATGACAAAACATTCCTTTCCCATTTGTCTCAAAAACCAGGGTCTCGTATTTGGGGATACTGTGATTTTTTTTTTTTTTCCCCCCACTTCTCTGTTCACCACTTTACGAGAACTTTGTCGCCTCTCAGTATTCAGCACTCCTTTCCCATGCTTCAACCCTTCACACTCTATAAATAAAAAATCTGTGTCATCTCACATGACTGGCTGAGTGCCACTTCCTCTCTTCGCATTCATCAAGTTCAGTCGGAGCATCCTTTTTAGCACACACACTTCTGGCCAAATCTAGGAGAAGGAACTGATAAAAAACACATTCAGAAACAAATTCCGTAAGTGTTGCCGTTGTTAAAATAACTTCCTGAAATACATAAATAAATAGAACCGTCTTAAAACGCATCGTTTTCTATCCGCTTCACTGTTCCCCCCGATGCTGGACCAGCTTTTTGGCTCAACCCTTTATTCTCACCACCACAGGCAAATGTTCAGCTGCAGTTTTTTATCATAAGAAGATCAAACTGGGTTTGTTAGATCTTATAGCTCAACACTGGGGAAGATAGTGGGGGCCATAATGTGATTCTTTCTCTCATCATCTTTCCTTCATACGCTGAGGGAATGAAGGAAGGCCCACAAACACACAGAATTCCTCTCACTTACAGGATTTGGAGAGGAAGCAAATCATGTATCCATGTATCAGCTCCAGCTGCAAGGAGTTTTCGGGGAGGCACATGGGTTGCAAAGGACTTCAGTGCCTACGGTACGGTATCCCAGCTACTGTTGCTATGGTATCTGAACTATTGAGCTGCCAGCAGCGATAAATGAATCCATGTTTCCCGCAGAGAGTTGTTCTGCAGAGGGTGGAGTCATTATCTTAATGAGTGCTGCTCAAAAGACACCGCACTTCTAAAACGCAAACATAATTACAAAGAAAGACACACAGTTCAAGCGTTCACAAAATAAATAATAATAATAACTCACCCAGACACATTGAAACGCACTTATTTCGGGCGGCTGTGGATTTGTGGTTAGTGCTTAGGTTGGCGGTTCGATTCCCACTCTCGCCACTCAAAGTGTCAGTGTACGGCACCCGTCTATGAGTGTGTGACCCTGTGCATGTGCATGTGTGTGTTTAACAGGTTCCAGCCTGGATGGGTTAAAAGCGGAGGACAAATTTCGTGTATCCCTGTATATGACAATAAATCTGATCTTAATCTTAATCTTAACTTCCTCTTGGAAGCAGGACAGTCACATAGAATGCCATCTTGATTCATTCACAGTGTGTGATCCAGCCCCTATTTGTCCACCATGCATCATCTCCAACTCTTTGATTACAGTCACAGAGCTAAGCATTCAGCTATTGGATAAGTTAAACTTCATTGACTTAATAAAAATTCAGTTCATCTGATAATACCGACTCTGATTTTGAAGGATTCTCCAAAACATCTGTATGACAAAAACTGATGTTTTCCAACAGGGGTTGGAAATAGTTTCAAGAATTATCTATTAATAACCTATCTGCTTACATGACGATAGCAATTCATCATTTTATATATCTGGAACAAAGCACAGCTTAGTCAAAACAACTTTCTATTCAGTTTGGAACTATTTTAGCAGAACGACGAGTATTGTGTGTGTGGCTGTGCGCGTGCAGGGGTCAGACTTGTTTGTCAGATTTGTTTCTATGACAGTAAAACAATTTTTGTGAGGGCCAAAGTGCAAAAAAAAAAAAAAAAAAGCTAAATTGTCTTGTGTAACTTTAAAAGCAATTGAACCGATATTTCTCCACATTGAACCACATGGAGGATGCGCTATCTATTGTCATGGCTTCCTGTCACTTCTCTTAGTCTTATGCGAGTTGAAAATGAGTCCTTGTGAAAGTCTGAGGCGTGGAGGCTGCAGTGGATGTTCTGGAGGATAATCTATTCCCTAATTATGAACCGAGGTCAGAATACGAGCAAGCGGCCACTCCTCTGAGGTCAGGGAAATAACAGAGGCTGGAAAAGCAATAGCATAGAATGATTACACCCACCCTTGATGTGATGTGAATCAACTGCAATCCGAGCCCTGTCCCACTCCTCCGAGCCCTCCCACCTTCTCTCTGTCTCTCTCATCTCTTGCTCTTTCATCTACGCGTCAGCCCTTTCTCTAGTTTTTGTCTTGATTATCATTCTTAAATGGATCCCTTGGCATCTTGGGTTGTACTTGGATTTTTCAACACATACACTCTGGGCTGCTGGTGGAAAGATTAATCAGTTCTTGCTGCTTTAAAAACCTGCTTTGAAATAATTCTGGAGTAAGCTTTGGGCAAATTTCCTAAATTTGAATTTATAATTGGAACCTAGTGACAATGATGGAAACAGCAGTTTTGGTTGTTTTTTGTTTAGCTTTTTTTTTAATGGAAGCTGCTCATGTTTTATCTGTGTAGACATAGTAACTACTGTTCATTTACAATCACAGAAGGTTCAGCTGTTGTAGAGAATCAGGTTTATCTTTTTGGGTTTGACTAAAGACATGGGCTATATGAGATGCTGCTGAATTTCAGAAGCTACCTGAACATGGGTAAAGCTGGATATGACGTCAGGACAGTGGCTGTTTGTTGGTCAGTGGTAAAACTGTGCAAGTCAAAATTAATCGAATTTGAAATTGGTGGAAAGTCATTGCAAAGATCAATCCCATGTCACTACATTAAAGGGGAAGTTCGTTTCTTTGTTTTTTTGTTTGTATTTTAAATTTGGACCTTATTTCTGGCAGAAAAAATACGTTCATCTACTCATCGATAACATTTTGGTGAAAGTCGGCGTCCTTTGGACGCTATCTAAATCACTCGAGATCCGCATATATCCATATAACGGGAGAGAACGGGGCATTGACGATACAGTCTCTAAATAAGGCATTATCTGTCTCTATTTCACCAATACTTTAAGACGAATGAATGAAAGCGTACTATTGCACTGTTAGCTCAGAGCTGCCGTGTTGTTGTTATTGGGGGCTTTCTACACCCGGGTCACTTGGGATGACGTCATCGCTGCGCGCTGCTGCAGCACAGCTCATTCACTCCGTGCTTTGTGACGGTCGGCAAACTTCACACGGAGTTTGCTTCAGTTATTTGAAACTTGACTTGTTATTGGTCCTCAAAGACTATAGACTTGACTTGGAAAAAATAATTTGTGAACATGTCTGCTTTACGGCAAAGGCATTTTCTACCCTCCAGGTGCCTCCTGTTCCACGGGAGAAAAGATACAGATCTATTATTCAAGAGACTATGAAACATGCTCTGTGTGGTTGCCAAAATGTGTAAATCTGGGAAAGCCAGAATCCGTCGTCTTTCTTACATAGCAAGTGTTCACAGAAAACTGAATGAACGGCACAGCTCAACAGCACTTCTTTTTACAGCCTGGGGACAACATGGCTCTTTGGTCATCCCACAACATTTATCTGAATTTCTCTCTTACACACTTCCATTTTCCTCATCTGTATTCTTTAAATCGTCTCTCCCGTTCCATATTTACTTTCCATCAACTGTGTAGCAACATCACAGCGAGTCAAAATGAAATAAACATTGCCGTCAATGATTTTTAGCTTTTTTTTAAAAGAGCGAGACAGAAGGGAGTAAGAAATAGATTCAGAGACGAGAGTATGACTTTGTGTGTGTGCGGATGTGTTTTGTTCAAACCCTTGACAACAGTGTAAGCAAATAACAAGGAATGCATCATCGAAATGGAAATGAAAATAAAGGACAATGAATAGACAGACAGCAATAGTCCAAATCAGAGTACAAATCAGAACAGAGGAAATGCAGAGAGATGCAGAAAAAGGGAGTAAGCAAACATGGGAGGAGTGAAAATAGTATAGAGCAAGGGCCAGATTAAAAAGCACCCATGTGAAACTGAATCAGGACAACTGGAGATCTATAAGCTGCAGAACGGGGGGGGGAACAGAAAGAAGTGTAACACATTCAGCATGGTAAGAAGCATAAATTAGTTGAAAAAAATAAAAAAATTAAAAATTAAAGATGTTCTGCCCCATCTAACTTTCTCTGTGGGAGGTCATTGTACAGGTAACCACAGCTGTATTCTCTGCGCCAACGTCTTTATGTAGAACTAAAAACAGTAACCTTGTTCGATGACGTTTCCACTATCAATGTTTTATTAGAGCGGGGTAACAGTCTGGAAATGTGTGTCCTCGAGCTGAAACAGTCTTAATGGACTGCAATTTAGGCAAAACTTCCGCTACGTTAAGCTATTTGACAACAGAAGTTGAAACATATGGGAATGAGAGCTGCCTTATTGGGAATTCATAAGAGCATGATAAAATGCAGTTCTGCTTACTTGTTTTTACAAAAAGTGGGAAGTCAAAACTCTTGCTATTGCTTTTTGCTTCGAAATTAACATCAGATCTCATCATTATCTATATAGTTTAATTAACTTGCATCAGCAGGCAAATAATGCTCTAATTGTACTTTGAGTGTTGTATTTCCTGACAAGGAAATCTGAAATCTATGGAATTTATTAAAATTCTCAACCCGTCGGAAGTTAGAAATTTAGTTTTTTCTCATTTGTCATAGAGTGCATTATCAGTACTAGTAGCAGTCAAACTGCAAATTTGACAGTCAAGTATTTCTATAATATTTTGGTTTGGTTTTCAGGCTTTTTATTGTATGCTCTCTCAAAGCAATTATGATGTGCTCCAAGGGTCATTAAATACTAAATACTCTAAAATGATCCATTTGAATAGAAGTGTACATTTTACACTACAAGCTACATTCATCCTTTCACGCAGACACAGCACATTTTAGTCCATTCAATGTTGCAGGTGACACAGTGTTTTTTTTTCCTCTCTATCACACACCAATGGAAGCTTCAGAGGCAACATGTGGTTCAGTCTTGCCCAAGGACACTTCGTCCAACCACTAACTTTGCAATTGGCAGAAAGACTTCTTGTTACAAATTAGGGATAAGCAAAAAATCTGCTTATTTTGCCCCCAAAAAATTAAAAAAATAAAAATTAAATCTTGCACCAGAGTGTAGGTGCATATAACAAAAACATATTATCATTGATACATGTAGAAAACCTAATCTTATATTCTCAGTTGTACCACAAACAGAACAAATACAGCTGAATAGGATAAGGCAACTGTAAGGAAGTTGTAAAGAAATGGCTGGATTACAAACGAGAGGCCAAATTGTACATTAGCCCACACAAGGATTAGCATAAGGTCCACAAACAGCTTGATTTGCAACAGATGAATGAAGACCCTGCACATTACAAGTCCTCCAGCTGACACAGGTACTGCAGTTTGTTGATACAGGTTTTTGCATACCCAGACCATAATGGCATCTTATAAAAATGAGGAGGTTTTCAGACAATATGATAAAAAAATGCTCCAGAAAACATCACAACCTTTAACACAGACGTGAAAAACAGTGTTTGCAGACAACCCAACCAACCTCCGCCACATATTGCACAAAGAAATTTGTCTGTGTGATCCATTTAAATGTGACAACAATGGAATGGATTTAGTGATTGGTTAAAGGTGGGGTCTGTGATGTTTTCTGGAGCATTTTTTATCATATTGTCTGAAAACCTCCTCACGACCCCATTGCACCCACTAAAATAGAACGTTTGGAAAAAAAACTAAATATTTTAGTCCATTGTAGAGGGTGTAGCAAGAGGAAATGTCTGACCAATAGAAGTAATGATTAGAGTTACTTCTATTGGATTCTGACACGCCAATCAACCGTCAGCCCCCCTCACCCCTCCCCCTGCGCGTTCACAGACTCGTGACTCGTTCATGTGTTTTGAAGGCGTGGTTTCGAGGGGTGGGCTGAAGGGAGAGGCAAGGTTGTGTATTTTCAAAAATATAGCTTGCAGGAACCGTTTTTCCAAGATCTCAGACCCCACCTTTAAGTGCGTTGATTTGCACTCGGGACAAAGGAAAACTTCTATCTATTGTACTTTGCCCTTGGTAGCCTATACCTCCGACCAGATGGAAAAGGAACAAATTCCTCCAAAATGGACCTCACCTTACTCACCAACTGTCTGCCCCATTTTTGTGACAGAGATAGTTGTTCGATGCCAATGATCTCACTGGCTGCATTTACAGTACAGGACAGGCTATTGCTGTTTTGCATTGGGAGATTACCATGAAACCAGCGGACAAGACAAAAAGTTCAAATAGACTCAATGGATGTAACCTATAAAATAGAACCGTCAATGTTTTGTCTACATTAAAAGCCCACCAGTCTCCTCAAGAAGTACAGTCTCTGCAGGCCTTTCTTGCAGATTGCATTTGTGTGTTTAGATCGAATTTCAGATTCCTGTCCAAAACTGTTCCCAGGTACTTGCAATAAGCCCTTAATTATTGTTGGGGCAGTTGGATGGGAGGTTTTCCGGAAGTCAATGGCCATGTCTTTGGTTTTGCTGATGTTTAACTTGAGGAAGTGGTTGTCACACCACTGCACAAAGTAACCCACCACTGGCCCATGATGAACCTCTCCATCCTGTAGCAGACTAATTAAAACCGTATCGTCCGCAAACTTAAGGAGGTGTCTGTTTTCGTAGGCACCCCTGCAGTCATTAGTGTTTAGAATGTACAGAAGAGGGGACTAGACACATCCTTGGGGAGAACCTGTTGACAGTCGTTTATTAGACAGGACACCATTTGCTCTGACTGCTTGGTGGCCTACATGTTAAGAAGTCAAAAATCCACCTCACCAACCCTGCATCAAGGTTGAAGATGGACAATAGTTTGCCAGCCAAGATGTGGGGGTTGGATTGTGTTAAAAGCTGCAAGCATTGCATAATTGATCTGCACAGACTTTCAGACGTTTGCCAGTGATCCTATCAGGCCCAGGGATCTTTCTAATGTTACATTTGAAAAACATTGAACTGACTGAGAGGTGCATTGATATTTGGCTGAGTTTAGATGCTCAAAGTGCTAAACAGATCATTGTGTAAGTTTGTAAAATCAAACTCATCATTACAACGCAGATAGAAATCATCACAATTCAATGTTTTTTCCAAGTGAAAGTGTTTCTTTCTGTGATTTTTTGGTTGCATTATTTCCTGTCCACTGCACCATATCACTGGTATGACCGCCACACACACGTGCAACAGCGGTGGGTGTGTTTGTGTGCTTGTATATGAATAGAGAGTCGTTCCTCTGGGATCTTTACAAGTCTTCCTCCCATCAGCCTCTTCCAATTTCTTTTCCGATCTCTTATGACCCAGAAACTCCATGTGGGTCAGATCATACAGCGCTTCCTCCTTTGCACCCTAGCTGGGAAAGAGTGCGGCGCATTCGTGACATTCACTAAACAGTCATTTTGTTTTACCACCATTCCCCCCCCCCCTCTGAAAACAGCCCCTTTTCTTCTCCAATATTTATCTTGCTTGATCTTGTTTCTCCAACTCGCCCCACTCTTGCTCTCTATTCATATCACGCAGCCTTTCATTTTTTAATACGGAGCCAGATCAAATCTCGTAGGATAAAGTGAATCTGTTTTCACACACTCACTCACTTCATTGCCAGCAACTCACCCATCCGAGGACAGATACGAAGCCAGCAACTGTCTTTGCTGCCCTCTTCTGTCCATAATCATTATTACCATAGCGCCACTGGCTGTGTTGTAAATATCAACATCTTAAGAGTTAATTTTTCTTTTAGATAAGGCCTGCTTTATATCTACAATTCCTTCATACAACAAACATTCTCTTTACCTGATCCACTAGATACCTTGACTGAACCAAGGTTTCAGGAGAAATGTCTTGTGTGATGGTTACTTACAGTTATATATGAACGCCAGTTCTATACATTCACAACCTCGCCCACCATGTACAAGCTTGTTTGTGTTAAGTTTATACATATTGCACCGGGGTAATAGTGACACGCGGATTATTTTTAACTTGTTTGATGTCATTAAAGTACGAGTCGGGATTGCCACTTGAAAACTTTGTCCATTTATTTCCTCTTCCTTCTCGTACACATGAAAACATCCACACCTGCTGTATCCACCTATCGCTTCAGCGGTCAAAAACTATTTTCCCCTTCCGGGTGAAACACCTGTCGAGTCAAGGAAGGTTCCTACCTTCTATAGCCATGACCGCTGATTACCCAGTGAGACCTGACTCAATACCCTATATGGCTCCTACAAAAGCTAATAAACTGATTTGGGGTCAGCTGGTTCTGAATAAAAGGGCCTGAAAGTAGTCAGGAAAATTGCATTTGAACCCCAAATGCAAGGGTGATCAAATGAAATTGGGTTGGAATATTGGAAAGGCAGCATTATTAAATCATTGTCTTTGTTCCACAGAAACAAAGAGAAAGTGTTATCAGTCACCTTGAGACTCTCTCTCTAAAACTTAATAATCAAGTTAGAAATCTCGGGGTAATATTGGACTCAGACCTGAACTTTAACAGCCACATTACCATCTAAAAAAACATTGCCAGAATCAAAGGAATAGTGCCTAAACCAGACTTAGAGAGACTGATCCATGCGTTTGTCTCCAGCAGGTTAGACTGCTGTAACTGCCTGCTCACTGGGCTCTCTAAACGGGCTGTAAGACAGCTGCAGTACATCCGGAACGCTGCTGCTCGAGTCCTGACTAGAACCAGGAAATACCACCACATTAGTCCAGTGCTCAGGTCTCTGCACTGGCTTCCTGTCGCTCAGAGAATAGACTTTAAAACAGCTCTGCTCGGGTACAAGTCTCTTCATGGCGCCAAAGTACATTTCTGACATGTTAGAGCCATATGAACCAACTCGGGCTCTGAGAACCTCAGGGAGGGGTCTCCTGCTGGGGCCCAGAGTCAGGACTAAACAAGGTGAGGCTGCGTTTCAGTTTTATGCCCCTAAAGTCTGGAACAGCCTTCCAGAGGATGTGAGACGGGCCTCAACTCTGACAATCCAGGCAGAAAACAGTTCTATTTAGCTGTGCACATGACAGCTGAAAGTATTTTATCTGCACTCTTCGCTTTTAATCTAATTAATTAGGCCCGAGCAGCTAAGCGCTGCGAAGGCCTATTGTAACTGAAGGATTTCACTATTATTAGGCCCGAGCAGCTAAGCGCTGCGAAGGCCTATTGTATCTGTAGGATTTCACTATTATTATTATTATTCTTATTCTTTTTCTTCTCCACGCGGTTTCGCGAATGGGGAGGCCTGAACGTATTCGAAAACTCCCGAAACTTTACCCAAAATTGTCCCCCGCGTGAAACTGCATGTTTTTAATGGAGTCGAAAGTGGGCGTGGCCAAACTGCTCTACAGCGCCACCTAACGTGAGATAGACCGAACCGTACGTCGTAGAGATCTGAAACTCGGTATGTATGTAGATCGCCTCAAATCAAGAACAAAAGTCTCTTGGAGGTATGCTCTAAAACGTACAGGGAGGCGGCCATTTTGGGTCAAAGGGCAAATTTTGGCCATTTTTCATATTTACACACCTCGCAGGAAAATTTTCACGCCCCAGGGATTTTGAGCTACAGACTTCATTTTTGGTCAGTATGCAGTTAAGGGATGGGGGCACAAAAGTTATCAGAAGACTTGAGTTTTTGAGCATGTTTAGGGGGCTTGGCCAAGCGGCGAACTTGGCGTACTCGCCAGTGTAAACGAAACGCTATAACTTTCAAATAAAAAGTTTAAACTGCACCAAACTTGGTATGAGTCATCCATGTTGGATGCATGTCAATCCTATGTGGTCATATGCTGACGTCATCTAAGCCCCGCCCCCTCAGAACAGGAAGTCACTTTTTTTACTTGGAAAGCACCATCTCTGACCCCCTTCACCTAATCAACATGATCTTGTGTGAGAATACAGAAAACAAGTTGGTCTCACTTGCTTTAAAGCACCAACAGTTTTCAGTTGAAGGCGTGGCTATGGCGGCTTGGTGAAGTCAGACATCACGCCGTTACCATACGTTTGGCTCTAAATTCTACAGTTTTGAATCGAAACGCACCAAACTCACTGGGATCGATCCTAATCCGCCCCCCAACAGGTGTGCGGTCCAATATTTGATGGGCGTGGCCTAATGCCTCCACAGCGCCCCCTAGAACATCTAAAAACATCAGATCCAAGCCATGCTTTCACCGACAATCGTGAAACTCAGCACACCTGTGCGTCTTGTCAGGACCTACAAAATAGTGTGGGCGTGGCTTAATGGCACATTCCAATCCCTCGCCGTTTGCATACGTTCGGCTCTAAATCTCACACTCATCATCCGATTTGCACCAAACTAGATATGAATGACCATTGTTAACCTCTAAAGAGCCCAATAGGATTATATTGAAGTGTGACTCCAGTGCGCCCCCTATATCATGTCAACAGGTATATCTCCCTGAGACATCATCCGATCTTCACCATATTTTTTTGTGCATCATTACGGAGCAGCGCTCCACATGTTGCCGTGGTACATTTCTGACATCGCTAAACCCTGGCCCCACAAAACAGGAAGTGACGGTAACTCCTGTCTGGAAGGTGAGATATCGCTCCAACTTTGAACACGTGCCACTGGTGTCGTACTGTCGTGGACTGAAGGCGATTTGGGGGATTCGTCGCACGCTCCGCCCGGTGGACGGGCGCGGGAGACGCGTGACGGCGTCGATGATCACGTCGGGGCGGCGGTGCCGGCGGTCAGGCGGTCGCATGGCCGGAGCTGCGCTTGGCTGCGAGGGCCGTTATCACTGCTTGCAGTTCTTGTTATTATTATGATTCTTACTTCTTCTCCACGCGGTATCGCAAATGGGGGGGCCTTAACGTATTCGAAAACTCAGCAAACTTTACCCAAAATTGTCCCCCGCGTGAAATCACATGTTTTTAATGGAGTTGAAAGTGGGCGTGGCCAAACTGCTCTACAGCGCCACCTAACGTGAGATAGCCCGAACCGTACGTCGTAGAGATCTGAAACTCGGTATGTATGTAGATCGCCTCACATCAAGAACAAAAGTCTCTTGGAGGTATGCTCTAAATCGTACAAGGAGGCGGCCATTTTAGGTCAAAGGGCAAATTTTGGCCATTTTTCATATTTACACACCTCGCAGGAAAATTTTCACGCCCCAGGGATTTTGAGCTACGGACTTCATCTTTGGTCGGTATGCAGTTAAGGGATGGGGGAACAAAAGTTATCAGAAGACTTGAGTTTTTGAGCATGTTTAGGGGGCTTGGCCAAGCGGCGAACTTGGCGTACTCGCCAGTGTAAACGAAACGCTATAACTTTCACGTAAAGAGTTAAATCTGTACCAAACTTGGTATGAGTCATCCATGTTGGATGCATAACAATCCTACGTGGTCATATGCTGACGTCATCTAAACCCCGCCCCCTCAGAACAGGAAGTCACTTTTTTTACTTGGAAAGCTCCATCTCTGGCCCCCTTCACCTAATCAACATGATCTTGTGTCAGAATACAGATAACAAGTTGGTCTCACTTGCTTTAAAGCGCCAACAGTTTTCAGTTCAAGGCGTGGCCGTAGTGATGAGGTCTGAGTATGCACGCCGTTACCATACGTTTGAAAACAAAATTCTACAGTTTTGAGCCGAGATGCACCAAACTCACTGGGATGGATCTTAATCCACCCCCCAACAGGTGTGTAGTCCAATATTTGATGGGCGTGGCCTAATGCCTCCACAGCGCCCCCTAGAACATCTAAAAAAATCAGCCCCAAGCCATGCTTTCACCGACAATCATGAAACTCAGCACACCTGTGCATTTTGTCAGGACCTACAAAAAAGTGTCTTGGAGCCCTGGTCCAAACCCAACAGGAAGTCCGCCATTTTGGACCAAAGTCGCCATTTAGTCTCTTAAACAGACGTTGTATTTGAGCTCCTCCTACAGCTTTTAACGTGGGGACTTCATACTCACTGAGCAGAGTCTTGAGGCATTGAAGAGCAAAAGTTATCAAAGGTTTTTGCCTACATCACAGTATGTGGGCGTGGCTAAGCGTCAAAATCTGACCTTTCGCCATGAAACATCATGATGGAATAACTTCCACATGCAAGGTCATGGGTTGATGAAACTTTCTGTGTGTCTTAACAGACCAGCTGTAATCACATTCACATCGTCTTTGCTGACGTCACTAAGCCCCGCCCCCTTTGAACAGGACATGAGCTGTGTTTTACATTGCACCTAAATTCATGCAGGTTTAAGGCTGCGTTTGATGAAATTCAACAACATGATGCTGAATCCTTTCACCACCGGCTGAAGCCTGTGGGCTTGGCACAATCCCTCGCCATTTGCATACGGTCGACTCTAAATCTAACATGCATCATCCGATTTACACCAAACTAGATATGAATGACCTTTGTTAACCTCTAAAGAGCCCAATAGGATTATATTGGAGTTTGACTCTAGTGCGCCCCCTAGATCATTTAAACAGCTATATCTCCTTGAGACATCATCCGATCTGCACCATATTTTTTGTGCATCATTACGGAGCAGCGCTTGACATGTTGGCGTGGTATATTTCTGACGTCGCTAAACCCCGCCCCCACAAAACAGGAAGTGACGGTAACTCCTGTCTGGAAGGTGAGATATCGTTCCAACTTTGAACACGTGCCACTGGTGTCGTACTGACGTGGACTGAAGGCGATTTGAGAGATTCGTCGCACGCTCCGCCCGGTGGACGGGCGCGGGAGACGCGGGACAACGTCGATGACCACGCCGGGGCGGCGGTGCCGGCGGTCAGGCGGTCGCAAGGCCGGAGCTGCGCTTGGCTGCGAGGGCCGTTATCACTGCTTGCAGTTCTTGTTATGATTCTTTTTCTTTTCCGCACGGAATCGCAAATGGGGATGCCTGAACGTATTCGAAAACTCCCGAAACTTTGCCCAAAATTGTCCCCCGCGTGAAACTGCATGTTTTTAATGGAGTCGAAAGTGGGCGTCGCCAAACTGCTCTACAGCGCCACCTAACGTGAGATAGACCGAACCGTATGTCGTAGAGATCTGAAACTCGGTAGGTACGTAGATCGCCTCAAATCAAGAACAAAAGTCTCTTGGAGGTATGCTCTAAAACGTACAAGGAGGCGGCCATTTTGGGTCAAAGGGCAAATTTTGGCCATTTTTCATATTTACACACCTCGCAGGAAAATTTTCACGCCCCAGGGATTTTGAGCTACAGACTTCATTTTTGGTCAGTATGCAGTTAAGGGATGGGGGCACAAAAGTTATCAGAAGACTTGAGTTTTTGAGCATGTTTAGGGGGCTTGGCCAAGCGGCGAACTTGGCGTACTCGCCAGTGTAAACGAAACGCTATATCTTTCACCTAAAAAGTTTAATCTGCACCAAACTTGGTATGAGTCATCCATGTTGGATGCATGTCAATCCTATGTGGTCATATGCTGACGTCATCTAAGCCCCGCCCCCTCAGAACAGGAAGTCACTTTTTTTACTTGGAAAGCTCAGTTTCTGGCCCCCTTCACCTAATCAACATGATCTTGTGTCAGAATACAGATAACAAGTTGGTCTCACTTGCTTTAAAGCACCAACAGTTTTCAGTTGAAGGCGTGGCTATGGCGGCTTGGTGAAGTCAGACATCACGCCGTTACCATACGTTTGGCTCTAAATTCTACAGTTTTGAGCCGAGACGCACCAAACTCACTGGGATCGATCCTAATCCGCCCCCCAACAGGTGTGAGGTCCAATATTTGATGGGCGTGGCCTAATGCCTCCACAGCGCCCCCTAGAACATCTAAAAACATCAGCCCCAAGCCATGCTTTGAACGACAATCATGAAACTCAGCACACCTGTGCGTCTTTTCAGGACCTACAAAATAGTGTGGGCGTGGCTTAATGGCACATTCCAATCCCTCGCCGTTTATATACGTTCGGCTCTAAATCTCACACGCATCATCCGATTTTCACCAAACTAGATATGAATGACCTTTGTTAACATCTAAAGAGCCCAATAGGATTATATTGGAGTGTGACTCCACTGCGCCCCCTATATCATGTAAACAGCTATATCTCCTTGAGACATCATCCGATCTGCACCATATTTTTTGTGCATCATTACGGAGCAGCGCTTCACACGTTGGCATTGTACATTTCTGACGTCGCTAAACCCCGCCCCCACAAAACAGGAAGTGACGGTAACTCCTGTCTGGTAGGTGGCATATCGCTCCAACTTTGAACACGTGTCACTGGTGTCGTACTGTCGTGGACTGAAGGCGATTTGGGAGATTTGTCGCGCGCTCCGCCCGGTGGACGGGCGCGGGAGACGCGTGACGGCGTCGGTGACCACGTCGGGACGGCGGTGCCGGCGGTCAGGCGGTCGCAAGGCCGGAGCTGCGCTTGGCTGCGAGGGCCGTTATCACTGCTTGCAGTTCTTGTTAGGCCCGAGCAGCTAAGCGCTGCGAAGGCCTATTGTAACTGAAGGATTTCACTATTATTTTTTTTATTCTTATGATTCTTTTTCTTTTCCGCGCGGAATCGTAAATGGGGACGCCTGAACGTATTCGAAAACTCCCGAAACTTTCCCCAAAATTGTCCCCCGCGTGAAATCACATGTTTTTAATGGAGTCGAAAGTGGGCGTGGCCAAACTGCTCTACAGCGCCACCTAACGTGAGATAGACCGAACCGTACGTCGTAGAGATCTGAAACTCGGTATGTACGTAGATCGCCTCAAATCAAGAACAAAAGTCTCTTGGAGGTATGCTCTAAAACGTACAAGGAGGCGGCCATTTTGGGTCAAAGGGCAAATTTTGGCCATTTTTCAAATTTACACACCTCGCAGGAAAATTTTCACGCCCCAGGGATTTTGAGCTATGGACTTCATCTTTGGTCAGTATGCAGTTAAGGGATGGGGGAACAAAAGTTATCAGAAGACTTGAGTTTTTGAGCATGTTTAGGGGGCTTGGCCAAGCGGCGAACTTGGCGTACTCGCCAGTGTAAACGAAACGCTATATCTTTCACCTAAAAAGTTTAATCTGCACCAAACTTGGTATGAGTCATCCATGTTGGATGCATGTCAATCCTATGTGGTCATATGCTGACGTCATCTAAGCCCCGCCCCCTCAGAACAGGAAGTCACTTTTTTTACTTGGAAAGCTCCATTTCTGGCCCCCTTCACCTAATCAACATGATCTTGTGTCAGAATACAGATAACAAGTTGGTCTAACTTGCTTTAAAGCACCAAAAGTTTTCAGTTGAAGGCGTGGCTATGGCTGCTTGGTGAAGTCAGACATCACGCCGTTACCATACGTTTGGCTCTAAATTCTACAGTTTTTAGCCGAGATGCACCAAACTCACTGGGATCGATCCTAATCTGCCCCCCAACAGGTGTGCAGTCCAATATTTGATGGGCGTGGCCTAATGCCTCCACAGCGCCCCCTAGAACAACTAAAAACATCAGCCCCAAGCCATGCTTTCACCGACAATCATGAAACTCAGCACACCTGTGCGTCTTGTCAGGTCCTACAAAATAGTGTGGGCGTGGCGAGAATGGCACATTCCAATCCCTCGCCGTTTGCATACGTTCGGCTCTAAATCTCACACGCATCATCCGATTTGCACCAAACTAGATATGAATGACCTTTGTTAACCTCTAAAGAGCCCAATAGGATTATATTGGAGTGTGACTCCACTGCGCCCCCTAGATCATTTAAACAGCTATATCTCCTTGAGACATCATCCGATCTGCACCATATTTTTTCTGCATCATTACGGAGCGGCACTTGACACGTTGGCATGGTACATTTGTGACGTCACTAAACCCCGCCCCCACAAAACAGGAAGTGACGGTAACTCCTGTCTGGAAGGTGAGATATTGCTCCAACTTTGAACTTGTGCCACTGGTGTCGTACTGTCGTGGACTGAAGGCGATTTGGGAGATTCGTCGCACGCTCCGTCCGGTGGACCGGCGCGTGAGACGCGTGACGGCTTCGATGACCACGTCGGGTCGGCGGTGCCGGCGGTCAGGCGGTCGCATGGCCGGAGCTGCGCTTGGCTGCGAGGGCCGTTATCACTGCTTGCAGTTCTTGTTAATGATTATTTTTGTTTTAATGATTTTATTTGCCTTCTTGTGATTTTATGTAGCTGTAAAGCACTTTGAATTGCCTTGTATATGAATTGTGCTCTACAAATAAACTTGCCTTAAACAGAGACATGGCTGCAGTAGCACGCCCACTGTAACAAGTGGGACTGGGGTAATTAACATCTATCAAATAACCAGTAACTGACACACAACAAAAACATGTGTATGCACTTTGAAATCAATATAGGCTGAATTCAAGAATTTTTCATCAACTAATTTTACATTTCACACATGGTTCCTCAGTGTACAGTTGTTCACAGTCATGCCTGAATATGCTTGTCTGTCTGATCCAATCAAACTTTTACTAATGTACTATTTACTGTGAGACCAATACCATAGTAAAGTTTGCTGATGACATCATTGTGGTACGCAGAATAAACTAGAACAATGAGCTTGCCTACAAAATGGATGTCGAGAGCTGGAGCAGAAACAACTTGATCCTAAACACGTTCAAGATGAAGGAGATATTCCCGGACTTTAGAGGACAGAAGCGCGACATCCATCTCATCATCAACCATCAGTGGTGAGAGTGTGTCAGCCAGGACTCAACTTCGTTGAAAGGACTTCAAAGGCTCCACCTCTTAAGATGTTTTAGGAGGGCACAACTCCCACGACCTCTTCTGGTGAACTTGTATAGATCAGCCATAAAGTCTGTCATCAACTAACACATTTCAGAGTGATACTCTGGCTGGACCCAAGGTTATTATCGTTGACGAAAACGAACGAAATAAGGAAAACTAAAATTGAAAATACAATTTTATTTCCTTCGTTTTCGTCTCTGTCAATTTAATTATAAGGGTTCATATGATTGATTTATTCCGCTCTGGCAGGGACTTCACCTGGCAGCAGAATGGCGGTTGCAGCAAAAGCTGGGAGAAAGCGGCAAATTCCTATGTGGGACTGTTTTTGAATAGGACGACGTGAAAGATAAAAGCAAGTGTCTTGTAGTGGAAAAAGACTGTGACAAGGTATGTGGTTTGCTTCTCAAGGGGAAAAACCCCACGAATCTCAAAGTCCATTTTAGAAGCTCGCACAAGGCGGCTAATGTCGAGAACCAAAACAAGCTAGCCTCTGTGAGTCCACCGCCGCCGCCCTCCGCCCGAAAGACAAGCAACATCCTGCCCCTGTAGCACGGGGAAGGAGAAAACTGTAATGGGCAGGAACACCACAAGCGGGAAGATGCATTAGTTAACATGTTTATTGAGAATAATAATAATAAATAAAACAATACTCACTCTGACCTTTTTGAATCCTGCACCTGACACATAACCCGAAGTATGAAAAAACTAAAACTAAACGAATAAAAAAATATATAACTAAGCATTTTTGAAAATTAAAAACTAATAAAAACTAGCAAACCCACATTAGGGATGCCACACGAGGGGACCATATTGGGCTGGACCATAGAAAAACAGCAATTATCAAGACAGAAGAGAGGATCACTAGCTCTGCAGGCTGGAAGACATCTACTGGGCCTGCTGAATCCAGAAGGCCATGGCCATCATTAAAAATAAAAATAAAAACTTCTCACACACCACCCACAACCTATTGTCCATCCCTGCCCTCCAGTAAGGACTACAGGAAGCTTAAAGCTTCAAGAACTAGTGTTGCAGTGATGCATGAACGTCTTGCTTGGCAGATGGTCAAGCATAGACTATCGGCTAATATATTAATATACTTTCACAGAATTATAAATACTCACACTCCTAAATTTCTTCATGATAACATAATTTATTGCTCAAATACACACTCACATTATACTAGAGGGGCAAGTAGTGGACAGATCACTTTACAACTGCCTAAGTCTGACTCCATGAAGAGGACTGTTTTCTATCGGTCAGCTGTGCTATGGAATAATCTTCCAGTGGTGGTTCGTGAAATCAAAGGGAAAATTGTCTTTAAAAAGAGACTAAAAATATATTTGTTCTCATCTTGATTATGTAATATAGCAAGGTTATTTTAGGGCATAAATGAAGCGCATGTTGTTTTTCATTATTTTATTGTTTGTATTTTAATGTATACTTTCGGTATTGCTGTTTTTGTGCTTTGTATGTTTTGTCTGGACCCCAGGAAGACTAGCTGTCGTTTTGGCGTCAGCTAATGGGGATCCTTTTAAATAAACAAATAAACAAATAAAGCTAACATCTCGAGACTGCCCCTCCCATCCAACATCAGCCGTTTGATCAAGGCCCTATTGTCTCTTTTTCATTTCCTTAGTGCAATTGTTAAAAGCAATTTAAAGTGTCAACTCTTTATATTTGTTCAGAACTATTTATTTTGGTATTTACATCTATCTATTAATATTTTGCACCATTTCTTGTATTTTATTATTCATATAGTTTCAGTGGAATTTCCGTCACAGCACAACATTTCATCGCGCTTGCAATTACAATAAAGTACATCTTTATCCAGAGGTCTGTGCATAGGCAACAAAGGTGAGATCAATTATACACGTAGAAACATATACCGTATTTTCCGGACTATAAATCGCTCCGGAGTATAAGTCGCATCAGCCAAAAAATGCATCATGAAGAGAGAAAAAAAAAAACACAAGTCGCACTGGACTACAAGTCGCACTTATTTAGAAATTTATTTCACAAAATCCAAGACCAAGAACAGACCTCGTCCATGTCGACAATACGATCCGGTGACACGTTGTGTTCAGCTACCTGCTTTTCAATGAGCTCACGGAAACTGTCCACCTCGGCTTGGAAGTCTGCCGGCAGTTTCTGACACACCGTTGTCCGTGCTCTGATGGAGAGGCGGTATCGTTGCATGAAGCGGTAACACCAACAAGGCCCGCCTGCAAAGTCCTTTACATTCATCTCTTTGGCAAGTACCAGGAGACGTAACTGCACCGTAGACAAGGCTCTCCCGGCAGTACGTCGTTCAATCACCCACCTGTGGACTCGTTCCTCCTGCTCTGGCCATCTGGCTTTCTGATTAGCTTTCTTCGTTAGCACATAGTTATCACGAGCCTAGAGTGTCATCTCACGGCTGTAGATAGCAATGTTTACTCCTTGGTTCATGTCAGTGAATATGAATTTTACATTTAAAAGCATGTTAAATTCTATGTATTTTGATATATAAGTCGCACCTGACTATAAGTCGCAGGACCAGCCAAACCATGAAAAAAAATATACTCCAAAAAATACGATACCTGGAAATACCCATACACGTAAAGAGTCACATTCCCTGTCTCCCACAGCAGATAAAAGGATGTCAATGTCGATCAACTCTACAATTTCATTACAAAAGAACACCAACAATATCCTGGCAATGGCATCATGCATATATCAATGTACACGTGACTACACACAGCCAAGATCAATTACAGATGGACAACATGCCATCGGGGTTGTACTTTTGTATTCCTGGAGTTTACACATTTTTACAAATTGCCAATCACGGTGAACAATTAGGACATAAGAATATATGGATTGGAATTCTGCAAAAACATCTAAAAATCTATATGCAATTTTGGAAATCTGAGAATATACCGTATGTGCATACATCCAGCAAAGTGAAAATCAAAACATATAAAATCTTAAAATTCCACTTTTTCTTTTGGGATACATTACAGTATTCCAACCAGCATGTTAAATATCTGTGATGACAACAGTACAAAGATAGACTGCTACCTTTAGCTACTGACGCAAAGTCCAGCAACATAGAGGGAACAACTTGGGTGGTAAAATATGACACAGTGGAAGAAGGGGGTGGCACATGAAAAGAGACAAACAGAGATGGAAAAAAATAAGGGAAAAACGAGGAAGACAAAACTTTTGATAGGGAGCATGATGTAAACCTAAGGGGGTTGGAAAAACTGAGAGTAGCAAATAGGAGAATGAAGAGCTGGAAAAGTGGAGAGATAGAAAGAGAATATAGAGAGACTGGAAGCAATGAGCCTTCCAACTGGGCTATCTGACACCACTCAGCAGCCGACATCAGGCCAGCTGAATGCTATTTCCAGCCTGAGATGACCCACCAGCTACAACATGGGGGAGCGGGCAGGACAGAGACAGAATAAAGTGTGTAAGTAGTGGAAAGGTCTTTATTTATTCATCAAAGCTTTATTTAAAAGGACACACCACTAAAAATACACTTATTTACACAAAGAGACAGAAAAACAGATTGGAAATTCACTTCTTTGGGGGAAACAGAGTAAGTGAAATTACCTGTCCCCAAAATAACTCCTCTACCATTCATCTGTCTCAGTCAAATTTGCTGTTTCAATGGACATTATTCAATGGATTCAGTGTCATGGTCAAACAACACCTTCATCCAGAACACTTTTAGACTGAGGCGTGGCCACATGGCATGTTAGCGCATAAATCACTGAAGCTGAAGTTATTGTGGTGTTGTCCCGAAACGTACCCGGGCAAGTTGAGGCCTTAGCCTTGACTAGCCAATAAAAAGGATCAAATAATCATTAAAAAAAATAATGAAGCTCAGGGGGAAAAAGCCACATCAGCCCTGCCTCCTGGGGACCTGCCACTGTCAGTTTCCACATTGGAAAAAGAGGAACTTGTCAGAGAGTGAGTCCTTGCAAAACTGCAGGGCCTGCTTACAAAAGACAGACCAAACACGTGCCTTATCAAAATGTTCAACACGCACAATAGTGTCCCCACCTGCTGCAACACTACCGCCATGATCGCTATACTTAAAAAGTCTGCAGTGCTGAATTAAAATGACTACTTCTTTGTGGCATTTCCACACACGTGGTATTAGGCACTGTGAGAAAGTGATTCTTCAGCACGTCACAGACAAGCCATTCCAAACCCTCACCGATGGGATTTAAAAGCCGAAAGATCCAACAGTTCCAAAGATCTCCGCTTAACTGTGTCTTCACACGCAAGAACACAAGAACTTACACATAAAACAATGGAGACTCCCGGGGTTGTGCGCAGAGTCCCCTCCTAGTCTCTAACGATTGCATAGCCAGACATGAGGGGGACTTGTTTGTAAAAGTTTGCCAAGAACACCATTACCAGTCAGAAGAGAAAAACTATTTGTACAGTTCATAAAGGAAAGGAAATTGACACATTTGCAGCACTGTCAACAAAATCAAGAGGCTGATCACTGATCCTAAAGGGAAAAAGGGAGAGTATGTGCCCTCTGAACATCAATGAAGCTGAGGTTAAGCAGGCGAAAGGTTTTAAGATTCTAGAAATCAGTATCACAGAACTCAGCTCACACCTTCAAAATGGTTAAGAAAGCAAAGAAATAACTGTATTTCCATTAAAAAACAAAACAATATACAACCATCAAAGACAGATAAATAGAAGGAAACAGGGAATAAAATAAAATTATATACAATTATCAAAGATTTCAACTTGACTTCTTGTGGTCACAGTTCAATTCCGAATTGATTCTTAATGCAAAATGATTCTCAGTTGAGTAAAAAAAAAAAAAAAGAGCACTAAAGCAGTTGAAAGCAGTGGTAAGTTTGACAACAGAGTAGTAAGTGGATATGAGTTACAGCAATTTATGACAATAGTGTAACAATACTGTAACATAAATGGAATAACACAGCTTAGGCTTTTACCCTTTAATATTTTGAAAACAAGTTTGCAATGTATATCAACAAATAAAAGAGTAAATAATGAGTCCGTATATATTCTCATCTTGGGTCCCGTTGTGTGTGTCATTTATCTAAAGCCTTTAATGTTATTTATCTTGCTTGGGGCACAGGTCTCATAGATCCTTTAAATTTATTTCCTACCCCCTTCCAGGTATAGAAAATGGATGGACGGCATTTTTGGAGCGCTGCATAATCGCCCATAATCTCAGTGTCTGCTCCTCTCTCCCAGCGTCTCTCATGAGACTGCCCACTCACTGAGGTGCCATAGCAAACTGATTAATAAAGTCACACATACAAGTTACCTTACTTCAGCCAGTTCCTACTCACATCTACAACAATTCTTGGCTTAGAATGAAGATATCATGTGCGCAGAAAGAGAAAGGTGACAATAACAGGGTCCAGTCGTTTTGTATGTTTGACTGGATCTCTCATCGTGCCGATGTGAAACTATTTTGGGTGACTTGTGCCGTCACTGGTGTGCAGCGAGATCAGCATCAGTTGTAGCAGCGTTTTTGAGATTAGATTTACTGATATATGGGTCAGCAGAGTCCTGCACTCTTTTCACTTTCTCTCCATCCATCTATCGCTCAGGCACACGGGCTGGGGTTAGGGAAACTTTGATGTCTTACCAGATCGACACTTTATGATCTCTCCAAACTCGTCCTCCACCGGCTCATCACAATAATCCTTGGGGCGCACACCCTCCGCCATCGATGCCAGAGCAACCAAGTGGGAAAAAAGTTGATTGTGAAAGGAAGGAGTTGACCAAACAGTTCAGTTAAATCAACCAGGAGAGACTCAGGCTGGGAGCTAAAGGCAAATCCAGATAAAACAGTGAAAGGCTCAGAGCACGAAGGGAACACAGCAGCTGAGCTAAGATGAAGGAGGAAGAGGAGGGCCTGACAGTCTGTCACTCGGGGAACAGACGAAGAGGAGCAGGTGTCTGTGAGGGTGGGGCGGTGGTTCAGAGCATTCCCACCTCTAAATAGTAAGTTGTTATGAGGTGGCTGGCTGGGGGCCTGCATATTTTTTGTCAGACGTCGAGCGTAAAACCAGATACCCATCGGATCTGCATAAGTGGATATTTTGGAATGATGATGCTTAGTTAAAAAAATTGGTGAGTTAATCACTGGGGTGGCTCCTGGTGGGAGGTAGTCATATGACTTACTGTATTCAGCGTCAACAAAGGCCAAAGGCTGTTTCATTTCCACAATCCCCCCCATCTCAACTAGGCCTACCTAAATTAATTTAGCACGACTACTTCTTCCTTTGATGATAATGAATTTAGGTCACTTGTAGCGAGTTTGAACGTTTTACGTACTTAATATCAGAGACTTTATTAATTATCTTTAAAACACTTGATTTTTGAAGTAACATGTTTGTCGTTGAAGGAGAAAGTGAAGATAAATTGTTCTTGCCGAATTTCAAGCCTAAAGTGTCGTTTCTGACGGGAAAGCGCTTCGTTCATTGGTTGAATAGTTGCGCCACGTCACTATGATTAGATCGCAGAGAAAACTGACATACCCACATTGGACTTCAAAAGTGGGACTCGGTGAACATTCATGAGCCTAAGAGCTGTTATTATTAGATATGACGATAGAAGCTTCTCTGGGACATATACTCACGAAATCTGCCGGCGGGAAGGGGGAATGGGAGGTCTGAATGAGGCGCAACAAAAATACACCTACGTCGGCATTCCAAGAGGCAGGCTGCGCGGAGCCTGGCGCTGCTGTCTGTGCAGGGAGAAGTTGTGTTGTCGGGTAGGGTGGGCTGCTGGGGAATAAAAAAAAAAGGAAAAAAAAGGGGGAGGGAGGGTGATCTTGAGGAGTTATGTATGTTCCACTGTTTTAACATGCAAGCGCAATGTATTATTACATGATATGCCCCTTAAGGGGTGTATCTTTGAGATGACTTTTGTTTTGAATCAAATCGTAGACGGATTATCATGACCAGGCCCGCCGATAGGGGGGGACAAACGGGTATTTTGTCCCGGGCCCAGCCAAACCTGTCAGCGGCCCTTATCATGACCACGGACCCTGGACACAAACTCGCCACGGGCCCGTGCCTACACACGCAAATAGTGCGCGCGCAGACGCGCTCTTCCCATTACGCACATAACAACAACAGGCAACACGCACACAATATTACCATTTTGTTTGACACCTGCCATGTACAGGACAATATGAACATATACATATTATGGGAGAGACGGCAAGCTCAAATAGCCTTCCCTTGCAGTATTATGGAGAAAAACCTTAATAAAAATATAGGTAACCACCTAAAACAAATCGTGAAAGTAATAAAGGAAACATAAATGAACATCAGTAAAGAGCCACAGCTGCGACCTCATGAAACCACAGTGAAACTACTCACCTAAACCACCGGCTTTTTCCTGGCCTTCCTCGAGGAAAAGTCCTTGATAAAGTCTCCAAAGTCCAACTCTCTGACCAGTTCGGCCTCTATGGCCA
The DNA here is from genome assembly GCF_027942865.1 of Odontesthes bonariensis. Classification (NCBI taxonomy): domain Eukaryota; kingdom Metazoa; phylum Chordata; class Actinopteri; order Atheriniformes; family Atherinopsidae; genus Odontesthes; species Odontesthes bonariensis. The sequence goes on along the minus strand of NC_134516.1, from coordinate 9,068,244 downwards.
TGAGTGACAAACTGTTAACGCATCTCTGAGTCATTTTTGTCCGAAGCAACTTTTCGCAACGAAATTTGATATGGATTACCAGTGCACACCAGTAACCACTCCGGTGAGTTGATTATTTTGAAAACGGACGTTTATGGTGCTTTTACGGACCTTTTTGTACATGCATATGACTTGCCGTTCTGAAGCAGGTTGAGATGAATCAAAATTAGGCAAATACCGGAGACAGCAGTAAACATCAAAAAAGCGGTGATGGGGGTTCTAAAACATTGCAGACGACTCATAAAAGAGGCTTAATGTTGAAAATACCGCAGTTCCCCTTTAAGAAAGCCAGGAGCTAGTTATGAACATTCAGAGTTATAAAATGGGATATGAGATTCATTGTCACACAACGTACGGTCACACGAACTTAAAACTATTCCCCTCTTATTGGATCACCCAGGATGCATGATAGAACCAAATGTGACAAACACAACGGTCATAGAATTAACTATGAATACATTTTTTTTTTACCTTTATTTCATATTGATAACATCAGAAACTGCACATTTATGGGTGCAATAATTTTGCCCTGCTGAAACTGTTGATTATGAGACAGCTGTCATGGGAAATTAAAACCCCTAGTGTATTCCATCTCTTCTGTAAAGAGAGAGAATGACATTTCGAGCAATTACGAGGACGTTTAGTGCAAGCTCTGACACCATCAGTCAAGGTTTTATGCTAATGCCACGCTGCTGCTCAAATGAAGACAGGCACCGTCTGGATTTTCACAATTTAGACAGACGCGTGAAAATCGCTGTGAGATTAATTCTACGGAAATTTCCAACATCAGGACGACATTTGTGGTTGTTGAGAAAAATTTCACCTTGAAATTTTCAATGAGCCATTCATATAGTACCATCATTAAGACAAGTATTTGTGTGATTATTTTTTTATCATTATTATTTCACCACTCTCGTTGGGAAATGACCGTTTCACGGCTGGACGATGCAGTAGCTGCCAATGAGTGTAAGAGGAGCAGATACAAAAATTAAAAACAACAATTGAAACAAAAAATTGAATTGAACAGAAAATATTGGTCATTGAATAAAACTTTTCACTCCATATATGAGTGAGGATCTTAACAAGATCTGAAAATCTTGCTTTTGCTGACCTCATTACACCTGCACAGTAATACCCAGTCAACCCTGTGCTCTCCAAGCACAAGGTGCCCATGAGTAAATGCTCTTTGGCAATAGTTCTTTTTTTTTTTTTTTTTACTTTTAAGCATGCCTGGAAATCAAAGCATGTAACTGTTATGCATCCTATGCAGGATTTAAAGAGCACCATTACTGGTTTTACAAGATAATACTCAAAATGAAATAAGTATGGCAGTCATTACTTCAGAGCTAGATAAAAATAACAGAAGTAGGGACAATTTGACAAACCGACACAAGAATGAGACATTCAATTCAGGGCTTTAATGGGCTAGCGTACAAAGAGATAAATGCTGATAAGTGACATCTCTACAATGGCATCTAAAACATGCCAATGCACATGCACATCCACACACACACTCTATCCCCCCTCTCTGTCAGCACGCTTTGACTGTTTTACTATTAGTCACACACATGGTCACATATCCTTATACACATCATTAGACAGTGTTTCTTGCCAGTCTACTAGGAAATGATGCAAAAAAAAAACCTGTTGTTTCAGTTTATGTGTGTCTACTTTTCATATATAATTTACAAACCAAAGCAAATGCTAACAGCAACAAGTCAGACCTGGGCTAAAGCAAGGGGCCAACATGGGTCAGAAACACTTACATTTGCCTGCAAAATTATTCAACCTCCATCACGTGGAGAATCTAATGCAATACGTTCAGAAGAACTTTGTTGCCAACAGTACATAATAGGAGGTTTTTATTTGGTAAATGATGGTGTTCTTGTTGCAAGCCAGAGCATATCATCAGCTTCCAATTACGAAATCAAAATATTTTAATCTTTCTTTAAAATGCGCTAACATCAGAAGGTCAAACCGCGACTTTAAGGATAAAACAACTAATGTCATAATCATTTTTATGACATAATTCTTTTTTTTTGTTTGTTTTTGCTTCTGGGAGGTAAATCAAGAGTTAGACATCCTCAGCAAGTATACTTGCTGTAGAGTATATATTTTTTTTTACACTTCTAGTGTATTTTAGCCCAGGTCTGTAACAGTGTTGAAACCTAAGACTCCCCTACTTCACCAAAGCACAGAGACATCTCTAGGTAGCAAAAAAACACTTATTAAACAGTCATGATACAACATCAAATACAGTGATTTGTATAGCAAATATTATGATGGTCTCCATTGCAGCGCCTCCCCCATTTGTTAAGGTCTACTGTTTCTCTCTTCCTGCATGGAGTAACTACATACTGAGTCACAAATGTGCACAACTGCAAGATTTCCCCAAACCTTGCAAGAAATCTTGTGATCCATACAGCCGAACACTGATTAATATGAGAAGACCCACTGAACACAATGAAGCTGCATTGTTTCCTAAACCAATGAAAAAAGTGAAAGAGAATCCTGAAAAACACCACTGACCGATATATATGGTATGTCCATTCAAAATTATGGCCCATATGAATGGGCACTGTTTGTGTTTTCACTAAGTGCTAAAGGAAAAGATGAACTGTGACGTTCATTTTTCAATAGATTTTTTTTAGCACCTACCTTCACACTGTATTATATCAATAAGCCTGATGGAATCTATATAATTAGGTTGATGTTGGCCTTTGAAGGCTTGTAAAGTTTATGTGGCTCTACTTTCAACCAAATTCTGCCCACAAATTACACCATTAATACATCTAACTATACTGGCAAAGTAGCTTTGGACTGAAATATCGCTACATCCATCGACTGGATTGCTATGATATTTGCTCAAGTTGCCGTCATTAATTGGTCCAACACTTGGGTTCATAACCAAATACCCGCCTCGTAAATGCTTTGTGTTAAGTGCTGATTAAGGCATATTTGGATGCTTACATGTTGAACCAAGATGGTGAACAATGAAGCTGGTAAACGTCAGTATTTTCATGGTTAGAATGTTGTCATGAAGCTCAAAGAACCACATGTCCAGCCTCACAGAGCTGCAAACAAATAACTGCTTATGACACTATAACAAGGCACAACTGCCTTATGTTTCTCTCTAACACTTCTGAGACTAAAGCTATATAACTCTCCAGTATTCATCATCTATTAAACTATTAACAACTTTTTAAAACATACATACATAGTTTTCATACATAAAATCGCCGTCATGGTATATTCAGTTTGCCAAAATATACAGTGTAAAGAACTCCTGTAAATTAGCAGTGCACTTTCAAGAACATATATTACTCTATTTGATAAAAATGACTAAGTGAAATTTACATGGCTCACGTACATATATTAACAGTTAATGATGTTGGTTATCAAACTATAGGAGATAACTGACATTTAAAAGCACTCTAATAATTTCAGATCAGCCCCATAAGTTTATTTGGTTTATCTGGGTTGGTGATGATGCCTGTCATCAAGTTGATTCGACGAAAATATTTTTCGTATTTCGTACAAGTAATTTGTGACTGAAAATCCAAAGTAGCCTGCTCAGCAAACTTGATTTTTTTTTGGGAAGACTAATTTACAACTGCATAAGCTTCAAGCCATAGTGACAAAAAGCAGTGGTATTGCATAGTGTTCAATTATATTGTGAATGATGCTGAACTGGAGGTCTGTGTTTTACATACGTCATTTTGTGTTGAAGGAACTTTTTATTTCCTAATGTGTTACCACAAAGAAAATCGGTTTTGGTTCTTTTTCTTTTAATATAAGGGTAAAATACATATAAAAAGAAGTGGAGTGGATTACTCATTGTAGACAAACACCAATGAATACTGCGATATACTCTTCATCCAAAACATAGAAAAATATTTCAAATTAAATTACAGACAGTGCACAATAAAATACCAGTACAATACCAGTGTTTCTGATGCCCGTATTCTACCGTTAACGGTGAAATTCTTTACAGTGTATAAAAAGGTTCAGTTTTGCATCTATTATGGGCGATTACGTGTTGACTACCGTCCTAAAACTGAGGGAATTGACATAAAAGTTGGAAAAAAAAGATTTAGGAATTACAGAACTTTAACATGGAGCACCTATCGTTCGGGGGGTGAATTTAATCAGGTATATCGCTCTCAAAAGCTGCTGCATGGACAGGGCGGGGATTATTAGTTCGTTATTTATTTATCAGTTATGTAGGCAAAATGTCTGCACTTGCTTGTATTTGCAAGCTGATGCCGAAAACCCACAAGATTCCACCAAAGGAGCTCTGAGAGCAAGCAAACAAGTGTAAACTCTATTTCACCTTTAATTAAAATAAGTACAAAAGCAGCCGTTTCCTCAATAACATTACTCTACCGTGGAAAGTGCAGCCTTCTATGTAATTGTAAACATATGTAAATGACTTTTGTCTAATCACTGAACACTGTAATATCTGGGATGTCATAGAGAGTATCACCTGTTCTTTCAGTGAGATCAGCCCTCATTTGAAGCATTTGAAGATACGGCTGTCTGTCATTTGTATGAAGCTGTTGCAGTCTCAAAGTTCTACATATGTGAAGGTTGAAAAGGGATCCAATTTTTGGATGATGTTTACGTGTCAGTTTCACAATAAATATTTGACAATGGAGGGTAAACAAACTTAAAGATGGTGCTTAAATCTCCAAATATCAGAATTAGAAATGTTATTTTGGATTTGAATCCCAAAACACTTACAGAGGGCAATCTGATCTGTTCTTTCATTAGCACCAAAAGCGTCCAAAAACATTATCATTACCGAGATGAGGAACACAGCCCTAGTTGTCTTAAATATGCACAAGGTGTCCACTTGGGACAAGGGACTAAACAACTGGTTGCTGCAATAACAGAAGCAGATGGCAACTGTCTACTTATGAACAAATGACACTTGTTAAGGTGGGTGAAGGAGAAATGAAACAGTCACAGACTTCTGGGTTCTAACAAAATGATAAAATGTGGCACCACTCTTTGCCAAACCAAAGAGAGGGAACGGTAAATGTAAATACCAGCCTGTTGGAACATGAAAGCAACAGTTATCAGCTCATCTTTTGCTAGGTGTAAGGTGGTCACACTTTGATGTAAAATACCAACCTAACTTCTACAAAGATGTCCTCCTATTAACAGTGATGTTTGATACCAGCTTAAATTGATATTTGCTTTTCCTATGCAAATGCACGGATGCCGATCTTGTCTTCAACACTTTGGGAGCAACGATGTGTCCCTGAAAGTTCTAAAAGACAAAAAGATAGCAGTTTGGTCTCGTGAAACACAGCCTGAATATACCAGACGGAGCAGTTTATGAACAGACGGCTTCAGCGGCTGTGTTTACTTGCAGACGTATCAGTCCCTCAAGAAATACTTTTATGAGATGCATTTTCATAACTTGAAATACTCTGTAGCGCTGCCTGGGAAGAGCACAGGAGTTCAGGTGATTGGGATGGAAAAAGTGGGCAATTGGATATGCCATTTTTACTGTTCAATAAGGATTAAGAGTGTTGTTTTTCTGACATAATGACTGTATTATGTTGAAATCTTTTCAACTTGACTCATTTGAATTTCCCCCACTGGGGCATGAATAAAGTATTTTTCTATTCTATTCTTCTATTCCAATTACACTTGCAGTCACACAAATTGCACTCACTTGCCATAAATTGTTTTCAGTTTACATCAGACTCAATACTAGGGAGCTGATCCCTCCGTTTTGCTTTCATATGCAGTCCTTTTGAATGAAAAAAGGCAAAAAATGCTTTTGCGAAAATGCTTAGGTCAGAAATACATCTAATTACGTATTTTCATGTGCATGATGGCTCTCTTCGTATCATGCATCTTAGTCCCTTTTCTTCTATTTTTTTTTTTTTTTTTCAAATATGTTTATTGTTGACACCAATTCATAACCCTCGCTTAGTAAATCCAACTTACATCCTTAAGTAAAAAGCATTTAGGGATGTTTACATTTACTTGGACTCAATTTATAGCATTCCAACCTTCTTCTCCTTACATTGCTACTGTGCATGTGAACCTGGCCACTGACAGACAATAGATGCAGTGCTTAAAGAGAACTCTTCTTTCGACAAAACAGGAAGCAGAAGAGTTGGACCCCAGGAGGAATAATCCACCAAATGACAGGTTCGGGAGAAATTCTGTTCTAAAGGTAATTGAAGTTTAGAAGACACAAGGAGGCAGCTGCGGGTCACACCTCCAACCATGGGTAATCAATCATGACAGCTGAATGTGCACTCCCTGTGGGTTGCTGTGGTAACAGACAAGAAGGTCAATAACAGAATATTGAGCAGGTGTCTTCGTTTTACTCCCGTCTTCACCTTCCTCCAGGAGGAATCTGTCTTATGAAAATGATTAAGTGTGAGTGTGGCATTTGATCCACTGTCATATCCTTGTAATTATGTCAGAACTCCAAAGATCTCTGAAAATGAAATAGCACAATATCTGACCGAGCAGTAATTATAGTAATCCTGTGGTGCAACTTGAAATGAGGAAAAAAAGGGTGTTTGAAGTCATTCAACATAAAGATTGGATGTTTGCATGTGACTACGTATGTGTAAATATACATCAAAAGCCACGAAGGTAGAGAGTTCTAATTCCCAGAGCCGAAAGCTTGGGTTGTTCCAATATAATAACAGCAGTTCTTGAAGTCTAGAATGGAGGTGCAAACAATCATCCTATGTTGTGTTGTGTTAAAGCAGTTCTACGAGGGTGTGTGTCACAAGTCGTAGGAAAGGTAAACCAGCCCAACCCCCAACCCAAGCCAAGGATGGATCCGTGCAGTCAGTTCAAATACCCACCAGCCTCAGCACTGTCTCTTCTGCTGACTGAGGGAAAACAAATAGTCTGTAAACTACCGGGTTTTGTCGGCTTGCTTCAGAGCTTGTGTCACTACAGTTAAGAGGCTGAACGTACAACGTGCATTCTTCCCTACCAATCTTGCTATCTCACCTGTTAAAAGTAGACCCTAAAAAATGTGACAGTGGAGTCCCCAGCTTGAAACGGAATTAGTAGTACTCCTCGTAATTCTTGGGGTTGAGGCAGTAGAGGATTCCTCCGCCAAAGGAAAAAATGGTCCCTCCCCAAGCCAGACCATAGCCCCAGTTGAACTCGTGATAGATCCTCAAGTTGATGCTCTCGATGAACTTGATGGGGTAGAGGACCAAGCTGCAGGCCTGGAGGACAACTGGAGGAGATGCACACAGTCACTACAAGGCAAAATGTCAATAGATTAATACAAATTAATACAAATGTGCGCTGGCATCGATGGAGGGTTGAAAACAAACTAGAAAAATGTTGTTTTGTGTTTCAAACAACACAAATCACAATGAATCAAATTTGTTTGGAAGACTCCCAGTAAGTATACGCTGAGAGATCTGGTAAGATCACTGGAACTTTGGTAGGTTGGGGGAATGTTTTGCACAGAAACTGGTCGAGAAAAATCCTGCCACACTACCTTATACAGCATTTTTTTTATTTGTCTCGGACTATGTAGTGGATAAAAATACCATTTTTTTTCCACGATCAATCTCCACTTGCCCAAACCTGCTTTATGTCAACTCAGTATGTGAAAGGGAACATGAAACTTTTATCAACTTGCTTTCAGACTCGTTCAATGCCATTGTTTTGCTGCTGCATCAAGCATAGGGCAAAAAAAACACCTGTTAATATGCCCTACCATATCTCTCCTTGAATACAGCTCCTCTGGAATTTCAATGTCAACTACTGTGTATATCCCTTGTATTTTTCCTCTGTTTATATATGTTTATGCCCTGTCCTCATTAGATTAGCCTTTGTTCAATTCGTCCATGGATATCCACTGTTCAGTTCTTCTCTTTGTCCATTATTAGTTTGTTTAAACTCTATTTAGTGGTCTATTAGCTCTGTTCCACTAGTTGAGCCAATTTTAAAAAAACTAAATAAATCAAAATAGACAAGGCAAGTGTGAGGTAGAGGTGATGTTTGTAGAGGATAAATAGAAGGGATGGAGTAATACATGAGACAGAGGAATTTAACTAGAGTTCAATGAAAAACAGAGTGTTAAGGGAAAGATGGGAGATAAGAGGAGGTGAAGGAGCAAAGGGAAGCCGGGGGTAGGGACAGGCACGTTTCAGTACAAAGCAGAAAACATTCTTTGTTTTGACCCTTCAAAAGGAACTAGTGTTGTGCTAACATTAGCTGTGGCAGTAAATCAGCATTTTCCTGAAAACGAACAGATAAGTAAAAGCTGAGTGCATAATATCCAGAAGCACGGACATATTAACACAGATGTTGTGAAGAGTAAGTGCCAAACTGGCAAGATGTTACGATCTACCATTTAATGAGGGTGCATTGGTGTTCCACCAGAAAACAATCAGGTTATGTGCTGTTTTGCTTTAAGCTATACTTTTTGAAGATGATTTGTGTCATATCACAGAAAAACATCTACATTTCGGCAACTCGTGTTTTCTTTCTTATGCAGTGGCAAGCTTATCCCTCTCCTCTTTAGCCTGGAGGACTGTGCCCACGAGCTGCAAAAAGGAATTTCAAATTGCGATCCGTCAGACCACAAAACATATTAATTTCTTTACACTTAGTTCAGAAATTCACCAAGTAAGTAGTGTTACAATGAAACTGTTCAGTGGATGGATTCCAAGCTCTGGACACAGGTATCTTTTATATTCTAAAAGACACAAGCAGATATCTTGCCAAAAATGATTACGGTATAAAGACATTTTCAACAGTCGAGTCAAATTTATTCATAAGCAGGTTTTAAAAAAAACAACTGCTGACCAAAGTGCCGTACAATTAGAGGAACAAGAAAACAACACAAATGGATAAATCATCGGAAAACAACAGAGATAATTAAATGTCAAAAATGTAATCAGAATTAAAAGCCAAGGAACAAAAACGGGTTTTTAAAATGAGCTTTAAAAATCTCCAATGTTGGTGAGGTCCTAATGTGGCAGGGAAGGTAGTTCCACAGTCTGAGGCCAACTCTCCTCTGCTCTGCTCTGGAAGGAGTGGACAGTTAAAAGGTCAGAAAGATAAGAAGGGGCTAACACGTTGAAACACTCAAAAACAAACAATAAGATCTTAAAATCCACTCTAAAACTGCGCTTGTAGTCAGTGCAGAGAAGCTTAAAAATTTTATGAAATATGATCATGCCTGTTAAAAGCCAAGCAGCTCCATTTTGAACAAGCTGCAGGCGAGACAGCAAAGACTGGCTCAGGTCTGAATATATAGACTGTTACAGTGGTCAAGTCTCGATGAAATGAAGGCATTAATCATTTTCTCAAAATCACAAAATGACAGGAGCGCGTTTACTTTTGGGAGGATTCTGAGCTGAAAGAAGCTAGCTCTGATAACATAATACATAATGCTTTCTCCCATTTTTATTTGCAGAAGTATAACTTTTCCATTTCAGAGTCGTCACTATATTGAAATCCAGAAAAAAAACTTTCACGGTTGCTGTTTACACTGTATCAATTATTGGCTAAAAAACATTATGTTTATGGCACAACTTCAACTGCATTTCTGAGAACTTTATTAATCCAGAGTGGAAAAGAAAAATAAGAAATAAGAACCAATAATGAGGCAGTTGGTAATGCATTTCATTCTAAGGGACTCTGCTGGCATAAAGAATCTTTCAGATGCACTGAAGACGACTGAAAACGTTGTATATTCATTTTTTACTATCCCAATCTGCTCTAGTGGCTCCTTAGTACTTTTACAACACAGGACCAGCCCACTCTTAGTGTGCTCAGTTTAAAATAAAAATATATATATTTTTTTATTGCTGGCTTTGACACTGAATAAATGGCTGGAATGGCTCTTCACTACGGGCTGATATGGTGCGTCTGTGTTGCTGACCTTTGGTCTGCTTGTAAGAAGTTAGCTGATAATCCAGGTGGTTGTGGAGCCATTGACCTGTGTTTCCTGGAGCCTCTCACATAGCAGTGCAGATTTCATTGGGTTTAAAGCACCGATTATTCCCACAGTGCTGTGTCACTGAAGCAGCTAAGTGATGACAATCAATCTTAAATTAAACCTGAGGGCGACGAGCAAAGCGCAGTGGGTCCTGGGGCCATTAAAAACAGCAGACAGCGGGCCTTTAGGGCAGAATGTTGATATTTTTAGGGTGCAAGAAGAAGGTAGGATGTCCTTGTTGCGGCCCTTGGCCTTGGAGGAAGTAAGTAAGTAAGTAAGTAAGGCTACCTTTACACGGAAACAATCTGAAACCAAAACGCAAAAGTGGCGTTTCATTTTCACTTTTAAATCTGCATTTAGACGAGCGTTTTAGGGTGAAAATCTGCGTGCATACGGAAACGCAAAAGTGTGTGACGTTTCATATTTATCGATGCAGTAAACACACTTGTCGTCTACCACTCCATTCATGAAGTTATCCCACCACTGAGAAGTCCTCCCAGGTCTCACCCACAGCTGTCTAGGTCGCCTGCTCTCTTTATGGACTTCAAGAATTTTGAGAACGTACTTCATATTTTTGGTCTGTTCTTTACTACTCTCGCTCATCATTGCTGTTATCTGATGAAATTACTCTTGAACGTCAATTACCGCGCCTAAGGCGAGGTGAAAGTCCGCAGGGACGGACATGTTGATAGCCTACTGATGTGTTTCCCACGGTTTTCTGGCGCTTTATTATGCTTGTCACGTCATTTCTATGTGACGAGAAACGCAGTTTTGCGTTTTCATCCTTTACACGGCTTGGCTGTTTGGAGCCTTTGGCCTGCCTCCTTCCTGTGGAAAATCTATTGGACCAGCTTCAGGACACTGGACCAATAACGACAGCTGATCTGACACCTGCTTCTTCCAAAGGCTCTGAGGAGGACTCATTCACTGGGGCAGTTCTGGTCTGAGTGTGCAGCTTGTTGAGTTTTATGTGTTTTTTTCGGGGTTGTTTTGCTTTCAGCTGTTAGACTAGATAGATAGATAGATAGATAGATAGATAGATAGATAGATAGATAGATAGATAGATAGATAGATAGATAGATAGATAGATAGATAGACAGATAGATAAATACTTTATTAATCCCAATTTGGGAAATTGTTTTGTTACAGCAGCATACAGTAAAGGTATGAAAACAATTAAAATAGTAAAAACAAGCAAGTAGAATAGAATAAAATAATTGGTTAAATTGGTTTGAGTTGCATCTCCCGTCTTAGTTTTCTGACTCCCCTTGGATTTTGGTTTCCTCAGTTGTATAATAAAACCCTTTTTAACTCTAAATCCACCATCTTGACACATTTTTATGTTACCTCCCCTGGCTCCTGGCTCAGTTGGGTCGTAACAGTCCTTCCCAGCACTGGAACTTTTTTTATCACTCAAACTAAGGTTGGTAAGGTGCAGTCCAATCCCACATAGCTGTTTCATTCAGGACTATGGGGCTGCATCTGTGGTTTGAAACTCGATTGGCATTAAATGGACTGGTGTTTGTAGCCTGGCCTCAACTGAGCTCATGACATCACATGGCGTCTGCAGAAACTTCTAACTAAGTATGGAGATCACATGGACATAAACTCATAGTTATCAGTTAAATGTTGGTGCGCTAATCACTGAGACACTCCTCAGTAACAACTCCAGGACTGTACCATCCTTCTGTTAACATGATACTCTGCTATCCCTTCTAACTTTCTCCGTGGGAGATCATTGTACATCTAAGTAGAGCTGCATTCACTGCACAGATAATGCTGCAGTTATGAAATAAGGATTTTATTAGAGCGGAGCAACCGTATGGAAATACTTTAAGCATCTGTAAGTTGAGACATAGTCTTAATGGGCTTGTAACGAGTAGAGCAGAATTGCTTCTTTGAGAGCATGCTTCTCTGTTCACTGAAGCTCTCCTATTCACTAATATCACAGGCATGTGCCTGGTTTTTAAGTGTGAAACCTTTGAGAATAATTAACCTTCCCTCAAAAGCATCTCTGCTTTTTCTTGTGGTTGGGTGTGTGGTCAGTGGAATATGAAATAGGATTTTCAGCTGCCACAGAAACTGATCTCTTTAAGATTTCCCCCAATTCGCTTTGTGAATTAATACTGGAGTGGAATTGGTAACTACGGTAACATATATTTGTTCTTAAAATGCTAAAGTAAAGCACTTTGAATTGTTGCAGCTCTGACTTGATTCTTTTCTTCAGTAATGGCAGACTTAGTATTTCAAGACATCCTCTTAAATCATTTTAAATGAGACGATCGCCGTCGCATGGACCCATACTGTAACCATCAGTGCTTTATCAAAGCATTCTGTATATCTAAGTTAATGACCTTGGGAAAGTCTTTAAGAAGTAAGGAAAATATCAGTGATTTGACTTAAACTGATGATTTTGCTAAAGAAAGAGAAAATTCTGAACCTGTATCACAAACTTAAAAAAAAAAGAGAATGAAATTAGAAGTTAGAATTAAAACTATAAAAAAAGGTCGACGTTGTTTCTGTATTCCTATTTAAAATGAGCAATAAAAATAGCCGCACCGCAGGTCTTCGCTGAGGTGACAGGCCAGACAAGAGGAGACTACAATGTGTACAGGTGGGAAGCAATTGTCCGGAAATTGCCTAATATCAATCCTTTTTTTGATTTCTAACCTATATTCATGCTTTGAACATGTCTGACAAGAAAAGAAAATTAAGCACTGCAAATCTGTCCGCCATCCAAAAAGTTTGATTAATCAGGGTAATTTCCAATATAGTTTGTCCTTTCTGGGGTTTGAATGGTATTTGTGTGTGTGTGTGTGTGTGTGTGTGTGTGTGTGAGAGATGTTTTCCTGTTTTGATTTAATCGCTTTACCCATTTTCTACTAATTGTACAAGACTTTGGTCAAAGCTAGTTTTTAAACATGCTTATAAATAAATTGAACACAAAAAAATTGTCCAATTTGAGATTAGTGGGGGGTTTAAATCGACAAGCATGACACACAGCACCACAAAAAAACAAACATTTTTTAAATGATGCGAAGAGAGAAATAAAACCTGTGACTGTGAGTACCTTTGTGTGGGTGACGTGATCAACAGCTCATTGTGTTTTTGAACTACCTGCAGCAAAGAGCATGAAGGCGACAGGAGTGTAGAATCTCCTTCTCGTGCCGATGCACACGGATACCAGAGCAACCAGAAAGGATGTTAGCACCAGGACTCCGCCGCCGAGCAACAGGGCCAGCGTGGCGACCTGCCAGTCTGGGAGGGAAAGGAGGGAGAGAAAGGGAGAGGAGGGACAACAATAAAGGATAGAAAAGTAACAAAGTAAGTACAAAGAATCAGCAAACACACTAGCTTGGCTGACGCGTCCACAATCTCGATGAGATGGTGGTCTGGGAACTAGGTGTGCATTTTCTCGTATTTGAGGCATGGTTTACAAATGCCTAGAGCCGTTTATTGGGCGCTACGAATGTCTATCAAATGGCGTCAGGTTCTTCCCATGCTGCTTTGCGTGCGATTCATAGCCAATTGTATCACTTATACCAGATGACGACAGAAATTCGACAAGGAAGAAGAAGGAAAAAAAAGTAAAATAAAAGTAAACTTGCGCTCTAAGCTACTTAAAGTGATGGTTCGGAGTAGATTCACCCTAGGGTCATTTGAACCGTGACATCCAGCCAAGTTTTTCCGATCTTGGCTGAACATCTGTACTCACAAAACGATGCATTTGGAAGTTTGTACATAGTCCAGGAGTTTATTATTATCAACACAAGCCTCCGCTGCTAAAGCTGCGTCGACGTCACTTCCTTGATCTTGGAGCTTCAATGTAAGATGAGGGTTGATCTACTACTGTAGACAACAAAGTATATGCAATATTCTACATGATTTTTTATGTTGTAGAGTTGTGAATTTATTTTATCAATGGAGAAATTGAGCAGCCTTGCTTTGTTGTCTACAGTAGTAGATCAACCCTCATCTTACATTAAAGCTCCCAGATCAAGGAAGTGACGTAGACGCAGCTTTAGCAGCAGAGAAGCTATCAGGCTTGTGTTGATAATAATAAACTCCTGGACTATGTACAAACTTCCAAATGCATCGTTTTGTGAGTACAGACCATATTTGTACTACTGTAGAACTTTGGTGTCATGGCATGTGATTTTAGTGTGGTAGTTTTGGAGATACTGCCAGGGTCCATTAGCGCTTGTACTAAGCTATTCGGGATAACTCAGTAACTCAGCTGATGTTCAGCCAACATCGGAAAAACTTCGGGTGGGCTAATTGGCTGGATGTCACGGTTCAAATGACCCTAGGGTGAATCTACTCCGAAACCCTTTCTACGGCTGCATCTAACGGTAACGTTGTGTCCGCTGCCATGTTGGATTAACACTCTACAAGCTTCGGTGTCGCGCATAGACGTCATCATCGTCTTGCTGCCCCCCCCGTTCTATGATTGGTTCCCTAACTCAGGCAAAAATAAGGGCGGTGGTTTCCAGGCTGACTTGCAGTGAGAATGAAATCGAGCGCAAAGCAGCATGGGAATTCCCAGGCTACAAACACACAGGATTTTTTATGAAAACGTGATATGAGCAAATGTAACAACAGAAGCAGCAGGTGTCAGCTACAGAGAGCAGGGACAAAAGTAAAAGGAATTTTTTTGTCATCAAAAACGACTCGATCCTCAAAAATTTCATAGCGGTTTAGCAAATGCTACATCGTAGGCGTCACTATTGCATCAAACATGTGTTTACTTTGTCACCATTTTCTCAACCGAACAATGTCCACGCTGCTCCGTTGCTCGCTGCCGTTTCTCTTTTCACTGATCAGCAGAGGTTGTATTATTTCTGCACATACTTGTCTGTGCTATTCCAGGTTGTTCTAAGAAGGCAACATCCTTGTCATCATATAGATTTCATAATCGCTCATTTTTACTGTCTTGTAGTTGTTGTTTTGGGGTTAAACTGGCGGCACTATGAGTCACAACTGATCAGCTTTATCTGGCTATTGCAGGGAAGTTACTAACTACTCACAAGGATGCAACACAACCCCACATCAAAAAACAAACATATGCCTTTAAAGCACTGGATATTGTTGGGGTGTCTTGGTTGACAAACCTGTGCAACACTGCATGGCAATCTGGGACTGTGCCTCGGGACTGCCAGACCGGGATGGTGACCCTTTTAAAATAGGGGACCTGAGCCTCAGATTAGGGATTATTTTTGTCCAATTCTTGCAAGGATATTGAAGGGTGCGCGGGTGTCTACCTAATCAGTCTTCATATGTTTTGTGGACTTGGAGAAGGGCTATGACTGCATACCTCATGGTGCACCAGGAGTATGGGGAATACAATCTCTTGTTTCAGGCCATTCACTTCCTGTGTGACTGGAGTATGAACTTCGTTGATATTGTTGGACTCCTCCAGGGCTTCCTTTTGTCATCAATTCTGTCAAGAATTTTTACGGACAAAATTTGTCAAGGGCAGGAGGATTCCCTGTTTCACTGGCTTAAGATTGAATCTTAGCTTTTGAAAATGATGTGGTCCTTATGATTTCATCAAGCGGAGACCTCCGGGAGGCACTGTGGTGATTTGCAGCCCTGTATGAAACAGCTGGGATGAACAACTAAGTCTGAAAAGAGTTGAAAAGAGTCACTCTTGATTGAGGGTGAGCTGCTGCCGCAAGTGGAAGAGTTTAAGTATCTCTCTGGGTCTTGTTCATGAGTGGGGGAAGAAAGGAGAGAGACTGACAGGAAGATTTGGGCAATGCAGTGATATGGACATTGAGAGAGAGTCAGATGTCAAAGCAGTTGATTCACCGACTGATCTATGTTCAAAGACTCATCTATGGTCATGAGGTCAGGGTTGTGACCGAATGAATGAGTTGAGGAATACAACATGCAGAAATTAACTTTGTCCAAAGAGTGGTTGGGCTGAAACTCATGAATCATGAGTGAGGGGCACAGAACAGAATCACTTCTCATCCGCATCGAAAGGAGCCAGTTGGAGGTGGTTCGAACATCTGGTCGCAATGTTTTAGACATAACCCACTGGTAGCCTCAATGCTAACCAAGAACCTGCTGGAGAGCCTGTATCTCTCTGCTAGCTTAGGAATGACTCAGTGACAGAGCACTGAGCAGCTAGAGGAGGTGGCTGAGGGAGGCCTGGGATCTCTGCTTAGGCTGCTGCATCTGCAAGCCAGTCCCAGATAAGTGGCAAAAGATGTATGGATGGATATATAGATGTACGGATGCATGTGTGGATCATCAGACCAACGGCCATATGTCTTCAACACTTTCATGAAGAGAGGCGCAAAGCAGTCAAATGTTCGCCAACTCGTCGTCTGGTGGCCAAGCTGACAGCTGGGCAGACGAGTTAAACACAAACTCAACTGGCATAAGGTCGAGTGCACCCTGCGGGCCACGGATGAGTCTAAGGGGCTTTTATATCTTAGGATCTTGTTCACATGTGAAGTTGGAGAAAGAAATGGACAGGTAGATTAGGGCTCTATTGACACGAGCAAGGCCGTTGCACTGGTCCATTGTGGTGAAGAGGGAGCTAAGTCAAAAGGCAAAGCTTTAATTTTTGTGGTCCATCCTCGTTCCAACTCTCATCCATGGTCATAAGATTTGGGTAGTGACTGAAGGAAGGAGACTGCATATCCAAATTGCTGAAATGGGTACGCTTCAGAGCGTGGCTGGCGTCAGACTCAGAGATAGGGTGTGGAGCTCAACCATCCGAAGGAAGCTTGGAGATGAGCTGCAGCTCCTCCGCATCAAACCATTCAGCAGATGTAGATCGGGCTTCTGATTACAATGCCACCTGGTCGCCTCCTTTTGGAGCTATATCTGGGATATCCAACAGGAAGGAGAACCCGAGACAGACCCATTGCATGCTGGAGGAATTGTATATCCCTTGTGGCCTGATGACGCCTCAGGATCCCCCGGGAGGGGCTGAGGGAGTGTAGCTGGGGAGAGGGATGTCTGGATTTCTCTCCTGGTGCTGTTGCTTCTGTACCTGCGATTTCTGGAGCATCACACTATCTTTGAAATTAATATGATGCTGAAAAAAACACTGGTTTCTACAGCACTACAGGAAGCTGCCAAGGAATAATAGTAGAAGTTTAAATTTCCTCATATTTCTCAAGAAGTACAGCCTCTGTTGTTGTTTTTTTTTAACCGTGAAGTTTGCGGTGACGTATACATTTGAGAACTTACAGGTGTTGAAGGTGTCTCTTGCTGTGATGCGACAGTGCTAATCACCACACCACTGTGCAGCCCCTTCTCAGGTACACTGTCACGTAATTTGTTTCGCTCACATTTGGTCTCAAGTTGATATTCTAACCATAGCACTGTTTTTTCTGCCTGCCTGCGAAAGCTCATCCTTATTTTTCATGAATTCCAGGGATAAAGGTGGGGTGCCAGCATTTACATCCAGGAGGTGATCATTTCTAATCTGCACAGACAAGGTTAACGGAATTTGGTTTTGAAAGAAAATTCTTTCATTGGGGCAGACAGACGGAATCAGGTGGAAATGAGGGATGGAAAGAATAGCAGAACCAAAACATAATGTAAATAACAGAGAGAACCACGTTTAGTGTAAAGGGGGCCAACATAATGTTACAAGGATAAAGAGAGGGCAATGTGGAAAAAATGGCAGAAGAAGAAGAACAAGAGGAGGAGGAGGAGGAGGAGGAGGAGGAGGAGGAGGAGGAGGAGGAGGAGGAGGAGGAGGAGGAGGAGGAGGAGGAGGAGGACGGTTGGTTGGGTTGGGGATGGGAGGTGAAGAGGGCATAAAAAGGCTGGGGACAGGAGCAGAGAATGAAAGTAATGAAGAGAGAGAGCACTAAATGGAGCTGCACTTAACAAAAAGCCTTGGCTAAATAGCTTTGTTGGCATGTTATCAAAAATCCGTCCACTTTTTTTTTTTATAGGAAGCGCATGGGATTGATGCACGATTAAAAAACCCAAACACATCGATACATGCTCAGATAACTGCTTGAATGACTGCAGAGACTATGACTTGCATTCACAGCTGCCGTGATGTGCTTTTAGAGGAATTCACTGAGACATCATCAAATCCAACATTCTCTTCACACTGGACCCAGTTTGCATACCAGACCATCAGACCTACAAAGGTTGCCGTCAGTACTGCCACACACTCCGCCCCTCTAGCATCTGTATAGCATAATCATCCTCAACATACTGACACAGAAACCCTGTAACTGGGTCTTAGTGTTCCGTTAACCTTGTCTGTGCAGATTAGAAATGATCACCTCCTGGATGTAAATGCTGGCACCCCACCGTTATCCCTGGACTTCATGAAAAATAAGGATGAGTTTTCGCAGGCAGGCAGAAAAAACGGTGCTATGGTCAGAATATCAACTTGAGACCAAATGTGAGCGAAACAAATTACGTGACAGTGTACCTGAGAAGGGGCTGCACAGTGGTGTGGTGATTAGCACTGTCGCCTCACAGCAAGAGACACCTCCAAGTTCTCAAATGTGTATGTAACTGCAAAAAAAAACAAAAACAAAAAACAAAAACAACAGGGGCTGTACTTCTTGAGAAATCTGAGGAAATTTAAACTGCCACTGTTATTCCTTGGCAGCTTCTTCCAGTGCTGTAGAAACCATCCTATTAACTTTATAGATAGTGTGACGCTTCAGAAATTGCAGGTATTTGATCTAATCTATTCTTCCCTAAAACAGTAAAATATTTTATGTTAAACAGTTTTTGGGGGTTTTTTTTACATAAAATTCTACACTGCTTATCTGCACATACTTTTACTTTTTTTTTAATGTATTTCCTGATGTCTCCTTTAATGTGCCTCAGAACAATGCACCTACTAGATCCTCCTGATGTTTTTTTATCTGCCTTTAAAGCAGTCCTTACAAGCTGGAAAAAAATTCCCTGGTCTCCCAGACATAAACGTGATCTCAACTGTTCCTGTTAACCGCCATTTTTCCGATCAAATAAACTGAAGAATTCTGTGATATTACCAAAGGCAAGTTGTTGAGACTTGTTGGTAAGCTATTATGGGGAAAGCTATGAGGAGTCTCATATTTTATGAAGCTTTATGATTTGCATCACCAGAATTAAACGTTCCCGAGTTGCCCAGGCTTATCTTATTTCTTGGCTTATCATCAGAGGACCTGAAACAATTTATTCACCGTACAGGAAGTTTAGTTAGGAGTGCTCAAACTTTTGCATGTCACAATATAAAACTAAGAGCTAAACATTTCTAACTTGAGAAAAGAAAGAAAGTACAGGTAGGAAAAGAATGGTTGAGTAGACAATTTAGCAGCTGAGGTCATAAAATAAGTCACATTTTAAAGTCTTAATGTACACAAGATCAAAATGAACTTCTCCGAAGATGTCTTTAAGGCTAAGTAACTAAGCCTTAAAGATGTGGCACAATGAAATTACTCAGTGACATCATGAAGTATGTGGTTCTAAAAGCTTGGAACAGGCACCACAACTGCACATTGTCACGGCTAACAAACACAGACTCAAGTACAGACACGGAGCTCGAGACGAATCAGAGTAATTAGTATTTATTTGTAAGAGGAGTTTGTGGAGGGCCGAAAGCTGAATCCGGGAGGACGTGGAACTCTGTGGGAGGAGGAAGGAGGTTGTAGGGATTTCCAGGTTGGTGTAAAGTCCAAAAGTGGTTGGTTTGTCCTTTGTTATTTCCAGAGGGAATCCAAGGTGGAGGGGAGGGTGCTGGCTGCCGGCAGCAGGGTGAGCAGGCAGGTAAGCGGAACAGGCTGATGAGAGGAATCCAACCATGGACGTAGATACTGGCATGAGAAAACATGAGAGTGGAAAACGAGGGAAACGAGCACTAGGAGGCAATGGCAAGGTAAATACTTGGGAAAATACTTGCAATGCCCAAAAAAAAAACCACAAAAAAAACATGGAGTCTGCCTAATCACCACTATGATAGTGAAACAATCTGGCAAAGACTGGTAACAAGCAGGTGTGGCAGCAGGAGCAATCCAGACTCCTCCCCGGGCTCCCAGGACACCTGTCCAGCCCCACTTAATACCCAGAAACCAAAGCAACAACACAGCTAAGCATGATCGGGACACACATTTTCAATTTGTGCACAAAAAATCTAAATAAGAATGATGGAAAGTGTTGCAGGAACAGGCTTATAGAATAAATCATGGCATGAATAAAATGTAAGTCCATTTCGCAGGGACAAACATAAAAAAAGCCCACAAAAATCAGCAAAGATTGCTGTGAAATGTCATGGTTTGATTCTTGATTACTTTCACATCATCACCACACGAGCCTGCACCAATTTCTCTCATGAGTTCTCGGTGTTTATTCCACAGACTCGCCATTCATTCTCTGCCAGGTTTTCTTTTCGCGTAAGCTTTCCAGTCATGTTTTCAACAGCAAGAACTTAAAACACCAAAGTAGAACTTCCAGCTGCTCTGCTTCTCCCATACAAGTAAGTCCAGTGGTGACAGGAAATCATCGAAATGAACTGATTTATCCTCAGTTTATATGCTTGTGGGACTTGGCCTGTTACGTCTGGATGCACATACCTTCCAAAATTTAGACACAGAGGCACCATTATCTAATCAGCCTGGGTCCAAAGGAAGACAAGAGATTTGATTATTTCACCTGTGTGCCTTCAAAATGTGATCAGATATTATCCCGTCAAATTGGCTGGGCTTATGTGAAAATCTATTTCTGTACAAAACAACACAAAGTACACATTCTATGATAAAAGGTATTTTTTTCAACTCAAAGCTTTGGTTTAAACATCAAAGAAACTCTACCTGATGCAAAAATGTAGCTTTCTGGAAAAAAATTCTGGCAAATGTCGGCATTAAATGTAAACGGCCAGACTATTTCAGCAATTTTACCCTTAACTTTATACCAATATGCCGACCTATAAAACTGGCAAATTGACTACTCCTAACCAAGAAAGCTGAGCCCGAGGAAGAAGCTGTTTGTGCCCGCTTCATCTGTATCCTAACCGGTGGTACTCTGACGGGCATGTGTGCAGCGCCAAGACCACCAGATCAACCAACAGTAGGCTCAATCTCCTCTCTTTCCTTTGATAAGTTTCATCATTGATGTCTCGAGACTTAGCTTCATACCTGTAAATTACTTGAAAGTTGTTGGCCATTAACCCATAAAAAGCATCTAGAATTAGGCCCCCAAATGTAACTCTTGATTTTTTTAAACATCCATATAACTCATATTCATATAGTTAAATGTCATGACCCATCCCACAACTCAAAGTCATAAGTTGCTTCTAACTCATTACGTATTCCATGTGCAATTAAGTTCGTACGATACACATAACAATACACTTTTCCTGTTTGTGATTTAAGGCTCATTTAAGTTTTCAATTCATGGCATCTATTTGAATGAGTTGTTGGCAGGAGTTTCCTTGTGTCAACTGTGGTCAATTCAAGTGAGAATTACTGAGTCGCCCAATGAAATTGATTTAAGATTAATTATAATATTGTTCCTTCTGTTGAAGAATGGCACCCCTCATCAGGGTTCGAGTATAGCATTCATATTCATTCATTCTGCAAACCTAAATTTCTTTTCCCACTCAGACATGGAAATACCTCTAAACTATAGTGTGGCCACTTCCCATGGTACAGGATTACTACGCCACACTGTCGCATCATTTTAAACAACTGCCAGTTTGTCTTGGACTCGCCAACCTAGCAAACTGAGCTAATGGTAGACTGTGCAATGTCCCAAAATTCAGAAAAATTTATCTATAAACAAGAACAGTCTGGGACTACAAGTACACTATATTGCCAAAAGTATTCACTCACCCATCCAAATAATTAAATTCAGGTGTTCCAATCACTTCCATGGCCACAGGTGTATACATTCAAGCTCCTAGGCATGCAGACCGCTTCTACAAACATATGTGAAAGAATGGGTCGAGCAGCTGCATCCAGGCCATACACCACCAAGTGCAATGCAGTGGTGTAAAGCACGCCGCCATTGGACGCGTTCTCTGGAGTGACCAATCACGCTTCTCCATCTGGTTTGGCGGTTGCCAGGGGAACTGTCTGACTGCATTGTGCCAAGTTTAATGTTTGGTGGAGGGGGAATTATGGTGCGGGGTTGTTTTTCAGGAGCTGGGCCCTTAGTTCCAGCAAAAGGAACTCTGAATGCTTCAGCATACCGAGAGATTTTGGACAATTTCATGCTCCCAACTTTCTTTGGGGATGGCCCCTTCCTGTTCCAACATGACTGCCGCACCAGTGCACAAAGCAAAGCTCCATAAAGACATGGATGAGCCAGTTTGGTGTGGAAGAACTCAACTGGCCTGCACAGAGTCCTGACCTCGA
This sequence comes from Odontesthes bonariensis, assembly GCF_027942865.1. Classification (NCBI taxonomy): domain Eukaryota; kingdom Metazoa; phylum Chordata; class Actinopteri; order Atheriniformes; family Atherinopsidae; genus Odontesthes; species Odontesthes bonariensis. The sequence goes on along the minus strand of NC_134516.1, from coordinate 9,045,918 downwards.
CCTGATGAAACACCTTTGGGGTGAATTAGAGCAGAGACTGCGAGCCGGGCCTTCTCGTCCAACATCAGCGTCTGACCTCACAAATGAGCTTCTGGAAGAATAAACACACTCCTAAACCTTGTGGAAAGCTTTCCCAGAAGAGTTCAAGCTGTTGTAGCTGCAAAAGGTGGGCCGACGTTAAATATTAAACCCTATGCATTAAGAATGGGATGTAACTTAAGCCTGATTCTTACTCGGCGCAACCTCGCTTTGACCCATTCTTACTAGCTGGTCGCAAATGGCGCAAACAGTCACGTGACCCAAAATTCCGCCACGCCCCCCGTCGCAAGCTAAAAAATCCTCGCGCGTCGCAAGGGCGCGCACACAACTTTTTTTCTGACTTCGCGCGAGCTCAACCGGAAACAGCTGACCAAGAGAAAGGAAACATGAACACTGCAGAGACCGCGGTGACTGAGAGGGTGCGCCTCTACAAACATCTGTACGACACGTCTATGAAGGTACACTGGGACAACGTTTGACAAAGTTCGTCTTGTTGCAAACGACGAACATTCCACCTTCTCTTCTGTTTTTGCCGCAGCCGCTTAGCTCTGAGATACATATACAGTTCTACACCCAGAGTAAATTCATTCCGCATCAGATGTGCCAGCCTCTGCTGACGTGACACCACAGGTGGCATTGTGTATGCTTTCTTCGTCCGGTTCTTCAGCTTGTTTCCTCAACAGTGACGCCCGCTGGTCTGGAGAGAACTGCAAATGTGACGCATACTCGGCGCAAACTGCGCTTATGAGCTGAAGGAACTGTGAAGGGGCTGGCGCTTTCGATGACGTCATTAATGGTTCTCGAGCCAGAACAGTTGCGCGGTTGCGCCGAGTACGAATCAGGCTTAAAGTTCATATGCGTGTAAAGGCAGGTGAGCAAATACTTTTGGCAATATAGTGTATCTCCTATAGGAAAACAGTGGCTGCAAAGATTTTACCCTCTGGGGAGGCATTCTTAACACTGGCAAAGGTTAGGGGCCTGTTCATGCATAAAAACCATACACATTATTTTGGTGTTGAATTCTCATTTTCCTTCCAACAAGCTGACATTTGCTGACACATTCTACAGACCATGCCTACAAATGTTCATGTTCTTTCATGCATACGTTCATGTACACATTCCGACCGTGGTGACAAACTGGAGGGTTCAGTGCTGCTTGCTTAGGGGTGGTCACTTCAGCCAGGAACACTTCAACATACAGGCAGGAGGATTCAAAGATCAAACCACATAAAACCACATTTCCACTGGTGGACATCTCGTCAAACCGCTAAGCCACAGCTGCCTCTCAAAAATAATTTTTAAAAATTCTATGATACGTTCAAATTTTGAGGGCAAAAGCATTCACTATGTCAGTATATTCATTTACTCATTTGAAAAGTTCCCTGCATAATTCTGAGCCACTCAAAAAGATTCTAACTCTCGACAATGAGGTAATTCAAATTTGATCCAACAAATATCAAAACCTTTTGTTGGTTATTCCCTTGTCTGCCATGGTGCCGAATGCTACATCATATCCTATTCCTTATTCAGCTGCTACAAATAGAACAGCTATCTCTGGGGGGCTCTCTGAGAGGGTTGATGGAGTCGGGAAAGAAGCGGAAGGTGGAGGAAAAGAGAAAGAGGGGGTGAGGCTCGACACTGGAGAAAATCCAGGAAGAGATGGTGAGGACTGAGGAGGGGAAGATGATGAAATAACAAAGGGAAATGATGTAGATTAGAAATTTAACAATGAAGCCCTCAGGGAGGACAGATGGGTAAAAGAGAAGGAAATAACATAGAAAGGAGACTAAATGGATTTTTTTTTTTTTAAATAAACAAAAGAGGCATTTTAAATGGGCTGAAACATGACAAAAACAAGTATTTAAGTGCCAAGACCAAACGACTGGAATAAAAGCCAAGGTCAGTGCTGTACAACTGATGGGAAAGATGAGAGGGGTAGAGAGTAAGGGAGCAGAAACTAGGGGGTTTGAAACTCTCCACAACTCACTGATCTCAAAATTTGTAACAACAAATAGCCTTGAAGCTAAGGCCATATAAGCCAGATCTGACCCTTAACTTAAACATTACTTTCAACCAAACCTTTATCAATCGTTTAGATTTTCTTTCTTTCTTTAAATAGGAGTGCATTACATACACTCCATTACATCTTCAAAGTCAGGTTTTAGTCTGACGAACACAATAATTCTGCTTTTTCAAGTGTCACGTGAGCACGCTAAAAAGTAAAGAATGAATAAACGAAAACCATCAAATGCAATTTTTTCCAGTCGCATACTCATGATTTCTTGATATTTTATTGAAAATTTAAAATACACATACCAATGGAAAAAGCCCACAAGCAACCTTGCCTACATCTTTTGTAGCTCTACCTTGCAAAGCAGAGGTAGCAATTATAGCATTTTCCTGTAGCAATCAATTCGATTTCAAATTACTCCGCAAACCTTGTCATTTGCCAATGAAATAAAAGAATCTTAATTTGGAAACCAAGGCAGTTGGCACAAGCAGTGAGGGATTCATTTTTAAGATCAAAGTGCCACAAACTACATTTGTCCACCATGCCAAGACACCTTATAAGGGAAATCCTGCCTGGAGTCTAAAGGCATGTTTGAAAAGCAAAGAAATAAGATTTGAGCACAGGTGTGTTCCCAGGTCTTGGGAGAGAAGGAACGGAGGTGCAACAACAGAGAAATCAGAGAGTGTGACATGAAAAATTCAGCTGGGCTTCAGAGAATGTCCAGAAATAGGTCAGCACAACATGTTAGCCTCTTACTGACAGTCACAAAGTAACACACCAATTTGCGCACTGACATACAGACGCCTTGCTTGAACTTCTGTTACACTCAAACACAGTATGAAAACTCACTGACTTAGACACACATGGGCACATGCCGCAAAAAACAAAGTTTTGTGACGGATGCCACAAAAATTCCACAAAAGCACACACTCATCGCACCCACAGATAAAGTTGACTTACATATAGTCTGCCTATTTAAAGGGTGACAAGTAGGCACTGTGCTGTTTGGTGACATGGGGTCTACCACACTGAACACGGACCACAGGAAGCGAAGGAGAGAGCTGTCTCTCAGGAGATTGGAAAGAAAAAAAATAGACAAGAATGTTAAAGGCAGCTCGATGCTCCTGTGACTACAGTTGCACATATTATTCAGGGGGTTTAAGGTCCGAGGCAGTGTCGCCAAACCTCCCTGGACGTGACCGCAGGAGGAAAATTGATGACAAACTGAAGAGACGGATAATGCGAATGGAAACCAAAGAGCCCAGAACAACCTCCAAAGAAATCAAAGGTGAACTCCGAGGTCAAGATCGCACCATCCGTCGTTGTTTGAGCCAAAGTGGACTTCGTGGGAGACGACCAAGGAGGACACCGTTGTTGAAAGCAAATCATAAAAAAAAAAAAGCGAGACTGGAATTTGCCACGATGCATATTGAGGAGCCACAAAGCTTCCGGGAGAATGTCCTTTGGACAAATGAGACGAAACTGGAGCTTTTCGGCCAGGGACATCAGATTCATTGTCCACAGATGCAAAAATGAAGCGTACCAAGAAAAAGAGCACTGTACCTACTGTGAAACATGGAGGAGGCTCGGTTATGTTCTGGGGCTGCTTTGCTGCATCTGGCACACAGGGTGTCTTGAATCTGTGCAGGGTACAATGAAATCTCAAGACTAATTAAGGCATTCTGGAGAGAAATGTGCTGCCTAGCGTCAGTCACGGGTCTTTCAACAGGATAGTGACCCAAAACACACAGCTAAAAACACCCAAGAATGGCTAAGAGCAAAAACATTGGACTATTCTGAAGTGGCCTTCTCTGAGCCCTGATCTAAAACCTATCTGTGGAAGGACCTGAAACATGCCGTCTGGAGAAGGCACCCTCCAAACCTGAGACAACTGGAGCAGTTTGCTCACGAGGAGTGGGGCCAAAAATACCTGTCGACAGGTGCAGAAGTCTCATTGACAGTTACAGAAATCATTTGTTTGCAGTGATTGCCTCAAAAGGTTGCGCAACAAAACATTAAGTTGAGGGCCTGTTTCATTCGTTGTTTTGTTCTTTTTAAATTATTCTGTTGACCCACAATTCAAAAGCAATGTCTGATTTTCATTAGTTCATTTTCAGTAAATTTCTATTTATCATCACTTTTTGTCAGTTTCAAGCTATTTCCGCGACCATTGTGGGATTTTCGTTGTCACTTTCACCTTGGTTACAGAAATACTTGTGAACTCTTGTTACCCTGGAAACCAATCCAACATCCATGATCGAGCCCTGTGCCACAGACTGAGATACAACAACAAAACTGTTTTCTAGACAAAAGAAAGGAGAGGATGATCAAAACAAGAGTTACAAAGGATGAAGCTGGGAGCAAGCATGTTTCCGTAAAACTTCTCTCTGCTGTGTCATTGAGAAATAAATCAATTAAGCAACACTCTTGAAATGAGCTTTTCCGTAGCATTACGGTGGTGTTAGTTTTGCAGCATCCACACATTGTTATTCATCACTAATGTTCCCACAATGACCGGAAATGCCAGTCACAGTTGCCCAAAGTCAAAGGTGGCATCTTTAAAATATCTTTGTTGCAGACCCACATTCAGCAAACTGCATGAAAATCCTCTCATCCTCCACAAAGGAGGAAGCTTTTGGCATGCTGCATAAAGATATGCCAACAATTTTTTTTTTTTTTTTACTACTTCAAAGACATATTGAGATGGTCCCCCATAGAAGAGTGGACCATTTACCACTCATCCAGTAGCAGACAGATACCTGAGACGGCCATTAACATCTGATTTAGGATGTGACACGCATTGTGTTTTCAAAATGTCCCATCTTTACCACTCCAGGGGGGAACAGAAGGCTGCTGGACCTACAGGTAATAGCGCTTGCGACCAGTCAAAGCTAGGCTTTTAACCTTTATTTAGGATCGATTTTTCTTTTAGAAAATGAAGGAGATCAAATAAGCCCAAATCATTTTCAGTATAATAGAGCTGCAGCCTGACCATAATCACCTCATTCCAGCTGATTCATTTAGAGGTCCCAATACAGTCGCAGGTTTACAAAGACTGTGAGGCTGAGGCTTTGCTGTGGTTAGGTAGACAGTGGGGGGTAAAACAAACAAACAAACAAACAAAAAAACTCGGCAGGACAATATCTTTCCATGGCTTGAATACCGTGGCTATTGCAGTATGAATGCAGAGAAGTCATCTTCATCATGATCAGCTTTACCACGATTTTTGATTGTTAGTTTGAACAAGCCATTGTTCCTTAATAAATAATAATAATTTTTAAAAAAAAGCCAATATAAATGCATCATAGAAGGTACCAACCATGTGATAGATGAGATAACATGAGCTCAGATAATACAAACAGAAGAGCCGGCTACTTTGCCGGTGCATACGAGGCGGAATGGACGAAGCGGTTTGTTTTGATCTCTTTGCGCCCGAGCATTGTGAGTTTCTCCCGACCACGTCCGATTTACCTGAGCCCAGCGTGCTGCTGCACTGCCAGCTGTCGATGCTCGCCGGCTTCCAGCAGGACTCCCACAGGGAAAGATAGTACTGGTCATCGGCAGTCACCCACGCCGGGCTCATAACGGCTCCTATGTCCAGGCAGAGCGCCAAGAAGACGCACACCAACCCGACCAGCTTCAGGGGCGTCAGCAGGGAACTGTGAGCCGACTCCTCCGTCTGGGTGACAGCGGAGGACATGGTGGGGTGTTACAGAGGGCTCGGGAAACCCAAGAGGAGGATGCGACGCGTGTATCCTCCTTTCCTCGCGGATGCACGTGAGATGATTTCGGGCGGAGAAGTCTGGTTGTGAGTTTTGTTGTGGCTGCTGCAGCAGCTGCCCGCGTTCCACGCTGGATGGACGCTGTGCCTACTGGCACCGCTGCTGCCGAGCGCCGGAGATCTCCACGGTTTAGCGCTGACGTCAAGGCTCCGTGAAATGAGCAGGTACAGCAGGGTCCTAAAGAGATGGAGAGTTCCCTAAACTCACCCTCCAATCCTCATCTTGGAGGATGAGTTTAGCTTTTGGTCCCCACTGACCCTTGGATAAAAGTGTCTTAATAGATGCCCGGTGGACTGATAGCGCTTTTCTTTTACTGTTGACCACCCAGGGTACTTTTACATTACGAATCCCCACACTCATAAAGCACTAGTAACAGCTCCGTGCAAAGGTCAGGGAAAAAACAAAGCAGAAACGCGTACGTGCAGAGAATCAAACCAATGAAAAGGAGTACGTTTTGATTATTTGAACAAATCGTTATTATGTTAAGAATAAATAAAAAAAATCTTTCAGCAGGTGCATCTATCTATCTATCTATCTATCTATCTATCTATCTATCTATCTATCTATCTATCCTGGCATTTCAACCAGATTCGGAAACAAGACACAGAAAAGCATTTAGTGCTATGCTTGCTTGGTAAGTGGGGTCAAAGTGGGCCAGCAACATTGGACAAAGCAAAACTACATGCAGTGCTCAACCAACCACTAGAGGTCGCCTATTCATCATCCATGATAGATAGATAGATAGATAGATAGATAGATAGATAGATAGATAGATAGATAGATAGATAGATAGATAGATAGATACTTTATTCATCCCAATTTGGGCAATTATTGTGTTGCAACAGCGTACAGTATAAAAAATATGTAAACAATTAAAGGTAACACAAGCAAATAGAATAGAATAAAAATAGAGAATAAACATTAGCTATAAACAGTAATATATAATAATTGGACTTCGTGAACAAACGCCACATGGGCATGTTTTTGGGATGGTACAGTCTCATGATATAACACGCCTCGTTCATTTACATGTTTTGCAACTGCAGCCTAGTATGTTGTGCTTGTGTTGTGCAAATTCTGTGCTTTTTCAGACTTTCATATTTTTTAAACTGTCATATTTCAAAATTGGCCAAATATTTTTAAAAGCTGAAACATTTGGTAATAGCTGAATGTCTTATGAACATTTTAAAATTTGAATGGAGTCTCTAGCTGAAAGTATGCTGAAGTAGTTAAGATTTGAAGGGGATTTGAAAGGATTTGAAAGGATTTACCATTACTTTTAAAGGGAGGAAAACTTGCACAAAAAGCTTAATATCTTAAAAAGTTTAAAAGTTAGAAATACCAGAAGATATAGCAGTAATGTGCTGAAAGAGTTGAACATTTTAATACCAAAATTGTTGAAATAGCTGATGCATTCTCACAATAAGAGTCTGGCACGGGAGTAAGATGTGTGTCTAATACCTTCGGCATTGGCACCCATAATTACTACAGTTGTAGCAATAGAATAAAGAACATGAAACAATGAACAAAGAGCTCAATGAAACTCGCAGATTAAGGCACTTAAAAAACTCCAGACCATGACACATTATTCCTTTGTTTCACAATTAGCTTCAGAAAAAAAGTGTGAGATTTATTGATCAATCAAATATTAAGGACATCATTTATTGTGCAGGAAGATGTAAAGAGCAGAGCAGACACAGCAGGGGAAAAGTGGGAGGCGCTTTGAGGAATATTAGTGTTTCCTCTGCATGCTAATGACAAAGCAAGAGATGAGATAGTGAGACAAAGAGAAAATAACAGCAGGAAAGCCAAGAAAGCTGAGCTGTGCAGGTTCAAGGAGACAGAGCCATCCACATGTTTTCCCAGTGAGAAAGTAAGGAGGGATGGGGAGAAAGATGAAAAGAAAAGATGGCCTTGTTTCCTTACCATCGGGACAATACTAAGGGATGATGAGGAGAGAGACAAAAGAAGGGAGAAAAGACAGGTGAAAGAGACTGATGGATGTAAGGGCTGTCTTATTCATGATGATAGACGCCATAATGAACGAACTTACTGATGATTAACAGCAAAAACGCTTCTCAAACAAATTTTAAAAAAAAATCACAATTGAATGAAAGTAATATATTTTTTGGGGCATATCACTGAATATTAACTTAAATGAGGGGATTTTATTGCTAAACAACTGAAAGTCAGCGAAGGACTATGGGCAGTTAGATGTTACTTTATTTATTTTAATATAGAGACGACAATTTATTTGTTCAATTATTTTAGAAATTTGAAATAACTCTGCGAGTAATTCTGTTAAATTACTTTATAAGATAAAAAAAAAAAAAGCTATAAGCATTTACTGGACACAATACAATTTATGCATGGACATAGTCAACATTTGACTTTGCTGCCAGTCTCTATTAAGTCGAAAGTATAAGCATACTCAAAAATGTTATTTACAGTCTTTATGAGCTGACAGTACTAGTTATCTAGACTCAATAGTTACCTCAGCAGAGATGGTCATCTCTTCGTCATAAAAAGGCTCATGGATGGAGTTTTCAGTCCTCTTTTTGTGGTAGAGATACAGATATCGATAGATATGTTCTATATTTCAGTCAGTTAAAAGAAATACATAAAAGCCCACTATTGGATGTAGCAGTCGTGTTCATGAGTTTATCTAAACAAAAAAAAATGCATGTTCAGGTGAAAATTATAAAAAAAATAATAATAATAATAATACAATGACTGAAAAATTTGATTAAAACAGATTATCTAGGGTTATTCCCAGTGAAAATTTCAAATTATTTTATCCTTTCACGCGTTGAAAGATGAGATTCCAAACCAAAAAGCAAACTCGAGGATAAAAATACAGCCACTTACGTACACATACTGTGGCACACAATATGTGTGGCATCCCACAAATGACAAAGTGTTTTTTGAAGCAAACAACCGTGCAACTTGACACATACTCACTCTTAAAGTAAATTTAGAATTACCAATTAACCTAGCATGGATGTTTTTGGATTGTGGGAGAAGGTCGAGGACCCCAAAAAAACATGCATACTATCATATGTGCTAATATAACCATATTGATATTATATACCATATTTACACAATATTGTAATCTTTTGCACATTTCTAGTTACATATTGATAGTATATTATTTGTCCCATTCTGTGTTTTTATTTTGAATTTTTCGTACCAACGAACCAAATCGAGGCCGATGTGCTTCCCCACCGGAGCTTGATGGGTTGCCTTGAAATGATTACACTCGGCACAGGCCAAAACAAAGGAGCGGACATCTGCAGACATAATAGGCCACCAAAATTGTGCCTGCAGGAGTATGGTTGAGAGTGTGGTTTATACCAGGATGACCGGTCAGGCGGGAAAAGTGTCCCCACTATAGCACAGGAGTTCTTATGTAGGCTGGGGAAAAAAGCCGATTTGGAGGTCCATTACCTGGATTGGGTTCCTGTACTTGTGCTTGTCTTGCCTTCTCCTCAATCTCCCATGTCAAGGTGGCAACAACACAGGATGGTGGAAGGAAGGTCTCTAGTTGAGATGAGTCTGTGGATGAAAATTGGCAAGACAGAGTATCTGGCTTGACAATTCTCGAACCAGGACGGTAGGAAATTGTGAAGTGAAATCTCCCGAATATGGGGCCCAGTGGGCCTGTCGGGAATTCAAACGATTGGCCAACTGGAGATATGACAAATTCTAGTGGTCTGTCCACACTATGAATGGGCACTTTGAGCCCTCAAGCATTCCTCTAATGCTAATTTGATAGCAAGCAATTCCCAACTTCCCACGTCGTAATTCTGTTCAGCAGGGGTTAAACATCGAGAATAAAAAGCACATGGGTGTAGTTTCCGATCGGAGTCTGAACGTTGGGACAAGACAACTCCTACCTTCAGATCAGAGGCATCAACCTCCATAATAAACTATTTGGAAGAACAACTGGAGCAGACACAAAAAGTGACTTTAACTCTGCTTCAGCTTCTCTGGACCATTGAAAAGTAACTGAGGTGGATGTTAACCTGGGGAGATGGGCCACAATGCTGCCGTAACCCTCATTAAACCGCCAGTAGAAATGTGCACATCCCAGGAAACTTTTTACGGGAATTGGGTGTTGGCCACTCTGCTACCGCTTTGATGTTTTGGTGGGTCCGCCTCAAGCATTCACAGTTTGTTTTCCAAAGAGGCGCTGTAGGACTAGACGAACATGACTGTTGTGTTCCTCTTGTCGTCAAGAGAAAACGAGGATGTCACACCCTTGGACTCACGTTTGTAGTTTCATGTTTAGCTCATGCTTTTGTTTACAGCCCATGCTTAGTTTTTGTCATGCCTTAGTTTCCCTGCACTCTGTTCATTAGTTCACTCACGTCACCTGTGTTTTTTCCTCAGCTGCACTCACTCCCCAATCACTCCCAGCCCTCTATTTAGTTTCCTGCCTCCCCTGTCGTTTTTGTCGGAGCTTTGTGTTTGTTACCTGCCTTGACCTGATTCCCGTAGTTCTCCATGTTCCACGTCGTTTTTTGCAAGTTAAGTATTTATTTATTTCTCCATTCATGCCATGTTTAGTTTCATATTTTGTCTCAGTCTGTTTTTTTTAATCCGGCTTAGCCGCGCCTTTTGTTGTCACTTTGTTTTTTGGAAAATAAATCACCCTTTGCCTTTGAAGTCCGCATCCGTGTCCTCCATCAACACCACCTTTCTGACAGAGGATGTCGCCAAGATACGTGAAAACAAACGGGTTTAGGTAGTCGCAGAGGACATCATTGATGAGTGATTGGGAAAGAGCAGGGGGCGTTAGACTGAAAGGCATGACCAGATATTAGAAATGTCCGAGTGGATTATTGAATGCCGTCTTCCATTCGTCTCCTTCTCTGATACTGAGAAGGTGATGAGCATTATGGACGACTAACTTAGAAAAGATCCGTACGCCATGCAGGATCTCAAAAGCTGAGTTTAGTAATGGGAACCTTGACACTTTTCATGAGGTGCAAACCACCACAGCCCTGTACAAACATGATAAAAAATGCACTTGGTAAATATGGAAAAATAACTAAGCAAGTGATACGAGGACATAAAATGACAACCTAAAATTTTAAGTTCTAATTTAATTTTATTTAAAGTTTCTTGAAATAGTTATCTCCAGTTGAAATTGAAAAAGTTTGGAGAAGGGTATAGCTTGTTCATGCACATGCTGAAACCATAACAAGGAGAGACGTTGTATTTAGACCCGGGAAGCTACATAATGATAAACAGAAATGCTTAAGATTTGCATATTTCTCCTTAGTATGATGCATGGTGGCTTTTGAAATGTAGACTTAGTTTGTGCGGAAATATAAAATCTAAGAATTTTTTTTTAAATAATGGGTCTCTGCAAGCAGCTCTTTAAGAAAGACTGTGTGGGTTTTTATGACTGATGTCTTAACACAGCTCAGATTACCTCGATGTGAGCATAATTTCTCATAGCCAACATATGCTGCCCCCAGCAACTTTGAACTTTTAATTTAATGTTGAATTGATGTAGAAAAAATACAAAATCCTTTGTAAAGTTTTAAATTTGCTTTCTCCTGCATGCGTAATTATGGGGTTTTATTACTTTGGTTCATTAGCATATTTCATATCCTGCTGCAGAGCTTTTTCGGCTCTCTATTTGTCTCCATCGACAGGGGAGACGAGACACAGGTGCCGAAAGCTCGGGGAGGATAATTTCATGAGAAATGAAAACACAACACGCACTGTGGTAAATATACCAGCAATGCCTGTTTGCCATTCAGCGAGATACATGCACATAACCGTCAGTCAAAGTAAAATCTTCAAAGGCTGTTGTAACACTTTCCAATGAAAGCAAACATACCAACTAGTTATCTGCTCACAGTGTGTCAACCAAATGGAGCCGCACAGAATTCCGCTGAATCTGAAAAACATATGCTTGCTGTCCTTCAGGCATAAAAACGGCTTTGTCAAACGCTCCGATGAACACAGAGTCCTAACTTCTACAGTCATCAGCATCATGAAAGTCTTACACTGTCTCACACAAAGGCTTTCTAAGACTTTTTAGCTGGTAAAAACGGCTTGTTTTTTCTCCCCATCTCTTCTGTCGTGTTCACCAAGGGGAATTTTGATAGGTGTAAGCGCTTTCACCCTCTCACACACACACACACACACACACACACACAATACTGCACACACAGTGAAAAGTATAGGTACACACATGTCCATGTTCACACAGAATTGCCACAAGAATAATTAGATTCCACTTCAAAGAACCGAGTGTAAAAGGGACTCAGTGTAAATATCTTGCAGGCTTTTAAAAAAAGTGAGTTATGGACAAGAAATAAGGGTTTTCCTAGTTCATCATAGGTGATCTTTTGTGGACGATGTCTCCCCCTGTTCAAGGGCCTAGGCTCAGTTGTTCCGCTCTTGGGAATGACATTCACACCCTCCTTAGGGTCTTGGTTCAAGTGAGAGGTCTCATTTTCTTTAGTATTTGAGGAGATGTTCCACCATTGTCCACGTGACAGGTCACACTCCAGAATACTCACAACGACGTAATCCTTTGATTTAGGAGAAGGCCGATCCAGAGCACCACTTGCCTCTGTTACCGACCCACGAGGTTTTGTTGATCGGTCTCAAGTTATCTGATCAGACTGTGGTCTCTGGTGAATGTTGCATACTGACTTCAGGATTCTCAGGATTTAGTGAGATTAACGGATGTGTCAATTGCGTGCTTTCTATCTCCTGCACATAAGGCCCCCATGTAGTGAACTGTGGGGGTCTTCCAAAGGAATACCTTTCCTCCTCTTCATTTCCAGAGTCAACATCTGAATCAGTGGATCCCATTATTGGATTCCTGACTTTACTGCCTGTCAGAGTCATCTCCTTTGCTTTGCCGAGCTGTGGTCCTCCCTCCAGAGTTTTCTCAGCAGGCAGAAACCCACAGGCCAACAGCATTTCTCTATGAAGGGTGCGACGTGGGCCACTGCCATTTTCTGGCTTAAAGACATAAACTGGGCTGCCATCAATCTGCTTCACTATATGAATAGACTGCTCCCACTTGTCTACCAATTTATGCTTCCCTCTCATGATGACATTTCATATTAAGACTCTGCCTCCTTCAACTAACTCGGCAGCTCTGATTTTAGCCTCAAACCATAGTTTGTTCCTCTCTCCTGTCTTTTTAGAATATTCAGCAGCTGGGGGAAGCTTTCCTTATGAGATGCTGATGCAACTTTTGAACATATTCTGAATGGGTGTTATGAGTCAGTTGGAGTGTTGATGCCAACAATGAGGTCAACTGGGAGGATTTGCCGTCTGCTATACATCAGCTCACATGGTGAATATCCTGTTGTATCATTCCTCGTATAATTGTACAAACGGACAAGGGGTTTGACAAATTCTCTCCAGTGTTTGTCCCTAGCATACTTATCAGATTCCTTTTAAAGCACTCAACACGATTTTCCATTGGTATGGTCGGTTGTTGTCCGCACCTTTCCCACTCCATGAACACGGTTCATGATTGTGTGGGATTAAAAAATCTTTTCCCTGATCACTATGAAGGCAACTTGGAAAGCCGTAAAAAACTACGTAGTTCTCATTTTGATCCTGCGTTAGCACTGCAACCACAAGCTTTGTGAAATTGTCAGTGATGACCAAAATGCAGTGGCGGCCGTGCTTTGGGTCGCTGGGCCTTCAGTGCGGGTTAACCGTCCATTCAGAGTCGCTATTTAAATGCGTCTTGAGTGCCCACATGAATCCGGATCTCACGTGAGTAACACATAGTCAGCGGCAGGATGATTATTCATCAATTGAAATTAATTATGATTACAATGAATTGAACTCCAATTGGCTGGAATTTGACCATATCATTTAAGTGCCTTCAGATGACATTTGTTGTAATTTGGCGCTATATAAATAAACTGAATTGAAATTGAACTGAATTGAATTAGCCTACTAATAATGAATTATGAGAGGCATTTCCCATATTGAGAGCAGCTACCATTGTTATTATTATTATTACTATGTTATATAACAATACATAACATTGTTATGTTATTACCGACCTCTGCACAATGTCCAGCTTTTCTTGAAAAGTTCGCCTTGAAAAAGGAATTTTGATAAGTTCGGATACCAAATCAGTTTCTCCTTCTCAGTCATCCATTGTGGGCAAAAAGAAAAAGAAAAATCAAATGTATTAATGTCACTCAGATCCTAAGGAGGTGTTTTGCTAGCAAAACCCTCCTGTGATAGCTTTGCTCTGACCATCCAATCAGAGGATGGAAGACTTCTGTCATCATTGTGAAGTGAGGTGAATTTGTAATCTGATTGGTTAAAAAAACTGTTCCATTGCTGTATAGTTCAATTAAGGTAGGCCAGCATTACTGATTCTGAAGGCCCTGGGCAAATTAGACTGAAATCTGATTGGACGAATCATGGATAATCCACAGACATGTACGGAAAGCAGCGCAGCCAAGAGAAACGTCACTAAAAAAAAAGAGAGAATTGACAAATGGAAGTAAATTAATACAATTTCATTGATCAAATAGTATAATTTAGGTTGTAGAAATAAGTTAGTGATTCTGATAGTGTTTAGGGCAGCAGAGAAGACCTTGCTGGCCCTGACGGCCCACCACTGCCAAAATGTTCCTTGTGTTGTGGCTTTCAGGTTCGAGGGGCAGGTAGTTCATGCAGACCAGTTCCAATAAGTTATTTTCATGAGAAATATTTGCAACCAGTTATGTCAGACACTAAATTATTACAAATTTCTTTGAATTTATTCAGTAAAACTTACTCTGATGTAGCCAATTCACATGGGGATGGATATTCAGAGGACTTGTATTGAGATATTAAAGAAAAACTTATAGAAAATGATCTCACTGACAGACCTGTCCACGTGCCTTCATTAATTCTAACATGCCAGTCATGTAAGCAATCCCATCTGAACAAAGCAGGCGGCAAAGTTAGGATCATGCTCTTTGATTTCCCCTGTACTTTTAATACAGTTCAGCCTTGCATGTCATTATTCAAGAAGCTGTACAAAATACAGGTGGATGCCCCCACAACAACCTGTATCATTGACTATCTCACAAACAGACCACAGTCTAAGAGTGAAGGTTGTGTGTCCAGGAAGATGGTCAGCAGTACAGGAACACCACAGACTATACTCTCACACACCTCAGACTTCTAGCAAAACTCAAGAATCCCATCATCTCCAGAAATACTCAGAGAAATCTGCAGTTGTTAGGTGTATCAGTGATGGACAAGAGGCTAAGTACAGGGAACTGGTCGACCACTTTGTGGTATAGTTTGGGAATCATTATCTCATCTTGAACACAAACAAAAACAAAAAAATAGATGATTGTGGATTTTATGGGGGACCAAGAATAAGCCAAACAGTCTCCATCCTTGGAGAAGAGGTGGACGAGGTTGAGGAATACAGACACTCGGGAGTTTACCTGGACAGCAGACATAACTGGAAAAGCAACACTGCGGCTTAAAGGACCGAACAGACTGTTTTTCTACAGGGAACTTGGGTCCTTCGATGTCTGCACGAAGACTTTGCATATCTTCTACAAGTCTGTGATGGAGAGTGCAATCTGCTTTGCGGCCATCTGCTGGGGCTGTTGCATCAGAGCCAGTCGATTGGTTTGGCTCATTTCTTGAAACTGAGATGACATTCCTATAACTATAGGGTCACTTGGCCAAACAGACTTGCAGTTCTTCGCAACACTTGAGATAACCAGCAAAATGTCATATGTCTCCCAAAACGTTCATTCTTGCTTCAAAATGAAGTCCCTGTCCCATATAAATAGTCAATACCATAAAAATGGCATAGATCCTTCTCAATTGCTTTGGCACATTTTCATTCATTTTGTCCTCCTGTCAAAATAAACTGGACGGTGCAGCACAACTACATGGATCCTCATCACATGCTCATATCGCTCCAAAAATAGTTTACCCATGTGTCAAAACTAAATTCCTTTCTCACACAAATCATCAGTGCTTCCAAAATGCATTGTCCCTTTGGCATTGTGTAAGCACTGCAAGTCAAAATGATTAGATGTTTTGTCTTTATGGAAAAGGTCTAGCTAAAGGAATACAATTTTCACACCACACACACTGCACTCATTCTGCTGAGGAAATTGTAACTCTTTTTATTCACAAGTACATTTTTACACATTACTGTAGGTAGGAAAGAAAAAAACTACAAAGGAAAAGGTATACAATATAGGCCTATGTATACAAAATACAAAAACCTGCAAGAACCAAAACCAAAACCAAAATACATTACAGTAGCCTATGTTACAGTAAAAAAAAAAAAAAAACAGTCAAGCATCACAAATGAAATACAGTAGGGCCTAATATTCTGACTACTCTGTGTCACTTCCCTCTTGCTCCTGGTCACCCTCCTCATCTTCCGGGCCATCCATCCGCTGCAGTCTGTTTGGCCATAAATTCTCGTCAACATCGCATCTGATGTCTTCTCTAGCAATGCACCGTGGGAAGAAGCGCCTTGAATGCCTTAGTCATCCTCTACACTCCTCGTCAGAACCTGCTTTCACCTGTTACCTACTCACCTGATTGTCATGAACGTATGAAATGTTCCAAAATATGTGTACTGTATTGTATTCCAATTTCTTAAAGAATTTTGACAATTGAGCAGACTATTCTGCAGATGATGACTTATAGAATGAAATTGTGCTGACATGTTTTGGAGAGAACAACCATTACACTGAGAACCAACCAATTGGGATAGATCAGCAAGATGCACTTTTTTGGGAAATGTTCTAAATGTAGGCCTATTGTGTTAAATGTAGGCCACTTGTACATAACCATTTGCAAAGATGTACTAAGTGCTTGAGACATGTACAAAGCATTTGAAATGTGATGAAAGCAATGAGAAATGCCATTCTGTTCTGAGACACCACCTGTTAGTTTGGGGATTTGTCCATGTCATTTTGAGAATGTCATCTCAGTTTCAAGAAATGAGCCAAACCAATCGAGAAAAACTGTAATCTGAAACTTATCTGATAAAGACGGCTGGCTCTATGTTGGGGACCGCTTTGGAGCCCCCAGTGCTGATTGTGCAAAGAAGAATGCTGCACCAGTTTTGTTCAGGAAGAGGCTTCTTCAGCTCGAAGACTTTTTCAGCCTTTTTAAGGCTTCGTGCCCCCTATCTAATATTTCAACCGAGTTTGGTAAATCCAGCTTGCTAAATCTTGCTGCGGGCTACCAAGCCCGAAAGGCCTCCTTCTTCAGCTTGACGTGTTTCCACCAACAGCTCCTCTGGTTACCGATGTCATGTCAGGCTCAACCTTCAGGCCACAACTCTTGTGAGCTACATCCGCAATGGAGGTCCTGAACATAGTCCATTCAGATTCCATTTCCCAAACCTCCCCTGGTATTCAAAGATTCAAGATTCAAAAAGCTTTATTTATCCCGAGGGAAATTGCTGTGCAACAGTTAAAGGTAGGGTAGGAGATCCTGGATTTTGAGTCCAGCGAAGCTGCACTTTGAAAATACACAGGTAAAAAGTCCCAACCCTTTTCTTCACTTTCCCCCCGAAGGCACGCCTCTAGAGTACATGAACGCGCATGAGCACGAAGGTGCACGAGCGCTGTTCTGACAGCAAGCATCGATCGTTGCCATATTTAGTATTTAGTATTTAGTATATGATAACTATACGTTTAATAATGCTAGGTGCTAGCCAAGCTGGCTCTAGTTTAGCTTCCTGCCAAGCCTCTGGGCACGTGTAATTCGTTCACGGAGCAGGGTACGCGCACAGGGGGAGGAGGGGGAGGGAGGAGCAGATTGCAGTTTGATAGACGGCATCGGTATCCAATCATTGTGAACGGGTCCGTTCAGTATGATTGGATACTGTTTTTCCTAGATTGTATGTTCTAGAAGCCACTAAAACTTTTCATATTTGTGTCAAAACTTTGAATTAATTGGTTGCAATGGGGGTGTGAAGATTATTTCATGCAATATGTAAAAAAATGTTCCAGAAAAAGATCCCCTACCCTGCCTTTAAGGTACAAGAGGGAAAGTATTAAAATAAAATAAAATAAAATAAAATACAATAAAATAAATAAAATAGAAAAATTCTCTTGGAGGTGCGAGTTAAAGGCCTCGTGGACAGGGGGCCTCCACCAGACATTTCCAGTTCATTCTCACTACTCGTTTGGGCTTACCATGTCTGTCCGGCAGTCTACCCCACCAATTCAATTCAATTCAATTCAATTCAATTCATTTTTATTTATATAGCGCCAAATACAACAAATGTCATCTCAAGGCACTTAGATAGTAAGTCCAATTCAAGCCAATTGGAATTCAATTAATTCATAATAATCATAATTCATAAAATAATCCAATTCGTTCATATAGAGCCAATTCAAAAACAATTTCCTAGCTAAGAAAACCAACAGATTGCACTGAAAACTTTTTGTTTTTTCGGTCCAATCTCCTGGCCTGAGCGTGCCTGAGGCGACTGTGGAGAGAAACCTCTGAGAAAGGGGGGGGGGGGGGGGGGCGCCGCGGCACTGTAACACCATTCAAAGGATATCTGTTGGAACAGGGAAACACGAGTTAATGACCACAATAATGTCACATATACATAAAGAGAGTAAATGGGTCCAACTCACCACCAGGTGGTGATCAGTTGACAGCTCTGCCCTTCTCTTCACCCGAGTCTACAAGACATACAGCCGCAGGTCAGATGACACGACCACAAAGTCGATCATCACCCTTTGGCCTAAGGTACCTGGTACCATCTGCAGTGTAGTTACTACACTTATGAACCATCTTTTGCTCAAACATTGTGTTTGTAATGGACAATCAATGCTGGCACAGAAACAAGACACCACATGGATTCAGATCAGGCCGTTCTTCTCAATCACGCCTCTCCAAGTCACCGTCATCATTGCCAACATGGGCATTGAAGTCCCCCAGAAGAACAAGGGGATACCCTGGTGACCCCCTCTCCGGGACACCACCCAGAGACTCCAGGAAATCTGGGTAATCTGAGCTGCTGTTTGGTGCATAAGCATCCAGGAGTTTGGTTCCAGAGCCTACATTGTGTGTTAAATTTAATTCAATTGCAATCAAATAGTTGGTTTTGACAATTAGCTAGTAAGGCAAGGCAAGTTTATTTGTATAGCACAATTCAACTACAGGGCGATTCAAAGTGCTTTACAGGTACATTAAAACAGTGGAAATAAAAAGCATGATTTCAATTTTAAACAAAAAAGAAAGAAATAAGAACAATAGATAAAATCAGTAGTTAAAATGTGATTAAGATTTGAGAGTTGTTCCCATTTGACAAGCTACAATGTAAGCATGGCTAAGAAAATGTATTCGGCCATAATACATGAAGTATTATATTACAGTGGGTGCATCATCTGCTTTTTTCTGATGAAGACTGTCGTGTGGTGGGTTGGCAGGACACGGATGCGGATTCAGGTGTAAAAAGCAAAATTTGGTTTATTTATAACTTAGGCTAAAACAAAAAGCGCGGCTGAGCCGGATAACAAGACTAAACTGTGGGATAAAGACAGGATTTTAACTGTAACCAAACAAAACAAAGAACTTGACATGACATAGAAAAACATCTTTAAAGGCGTGGCGTGGCGTGGCGTGGCGTGGCCAGGGAATGGTGAGATTGTGGAAAGAAATCACAAACTGAAAGGGGAGCTTGGAAACTAAATAGTGATGGGTGAGTGAGTGCAGCTGGGGACAATGAACAGGTGATGTGAGTGAACTAATGAGCAAACAGAAACTGTGGGGAAGACAATGGCAAAACCAAATACAAGACCTGGACCAGAAAACTAAAACTAAACATGAGCTAGAAAACTAAGACATGAAAAAAACTAAAACATGATAAAACACAAAAGAACTCAAAACATGGGGAAAACCCCATGCATGTGACAAAGACTATCTAATAAACAACTCGGTGTCCTGCATCAGGCTTTTAAGGGAAGAAAAGCCTGGACACTAATTGGTTCACTATGACAAACAGATGTATACCTTTGATTTAGAGTCCCACTCGTTTGTTTTCTCCAAATCATTCTTTCACTGTAATTTATCGTGAAATGTTTTTTTTTTCCAAAAATATTTTTATTATATATTTTTTACAGATATATCTGCCATATAACATAACCCACACAGTCAACAAGACAAACAAACGCCCTCTTAGATGCACATCTGCTTACAGTCCTTAAGTATACAAAGATAATTGTCCAATGGTGAGGCTCCCTTGTTTAACATCATGGTCCAACATTATTCTTGTCTTTAGCTGGCGACTTCATCTTGAGACAAGTCCACAGTCTCAACAAAATTCAGGAAGGGTCTCTAAACTTTCTCAAATAGTTCCTTTTTCCCTTTTTGGAGATATGTTATCCGTTCCATAGGTAAAGTCTTCAGCATGTGCCTGGCCCATTGTTTGATACCTGGTCTTGTTGTTCTCTTCCAGAATAGTGCTATCAGTCTTTTAGCTTCTAATAGACACATGTCTATCAACAGTTGTTCACATTTGGTATACAAAGGTTTTTTTGGATACAAACCTAAAATTAGAAAAAGTGGATCTAGTACAACCTCTTTTGAGACAAGGTGTTCTACAGTTTCTTTTATTGCTTTCCAAAATTTTTTAATTTCCCTACATTCCCAGATACAATGAAACAAAGTCCCTCTTTCTTCTAAACATTTTGTGCATATGTCTGGTATATTAGAATTGTAGCGGTTTAATTTGACTGGTGTAATATAGATTCGCATTAACCATTTGTACTGCAATAACCTCAAGCGAGAGTTAACTGTTTGTTTCTGAGCCCTTGTACAGACAGATTTCCAATCCTCCTGAGACAAATTTACTCCCAGATCCGCTTTCCAGGCTTCCAGTTTCAGTGTTGAGTTCTCTGGGGAATTCAAAACTATAAAGTTATAGAATTCTGAAATCGCACCTTTACTTGTGTTATCTTTGCATGCAATTTTTTCTAGCCGGGACTTTGGTGGTTTGGTTAAGTCTTTATTTTTTGTCCTAATGTAGCTTCTGAGCTGAAGGTATTTAAAGAAGTACTTTTTAGTTATATTAAATTTCTGCCTGAGCTCTTCAAAAGACATCATGTACATTGAATTTGCTTGATACAAATCCTGAATTTTATCTATTCCCTTTGTGGCCCATTGTTTAAATACATAATCTGCTCTTCCAGGAATAAAATCTTGGTTTCCCCATATTGGAGTAAACTGTGATAACATAACTGGTTCTTTTGTGAATTTTTTTACGTCATACCATATTTTGATCATGTTTTTAACAATAGGATTTGCTGTTTTTCCCAACAATCTTGGGACTGAATCAGTAAACATATACAGAAGTAGAGGTGGGCTTACCGACTCAGATTCCATTTCTGTCCATTGGGGGACGTCCCCGGCATTAAAGTAGTATCTAATAGTTCTAAGTTGGGCTGCCCAATAATACCACTTAATGTTCGGACACCCTAGCCCTCCCTCACTGTGAGGCAAGTGCAAGAGCGACATTCTAACCCTCGGCCGCTTATTTTGCCATAAAAACCCAACAATCAACTTTTTGAAACTGTCAAACCAGCCTGCAGGAGGCAGCAGAGGGACATTTTGAAAAACATACAATACTTTGGGGAGTATATTCATTTTGTAGCTGTTGATCCTGCCAATCAGTGATAAGGGAAGAGGCATCCATCTATTGATGTTTTCAGTGATTTCTTTTGTTACACGTTCATAGTTTTTCTTAATAATCATATCTAGATTTGAAAATATTTGAATTCCTAAATAAGTGAGTTCTTTGACTACCTTAAATTCTGAACTTAATTCTGGCAATATTTCTTTTTCATCCAATAGTAATAAAGAAGATTTAGTTTTATTTATATTATACCCTGAAATGTGACCATATTCCTCTAATAAATTAAGCAAACTTGAAATAGATTCCTTTAAGTTTGAAATGAACAGAATTATATCGTCAGCATATAGTGAAAGTTTGTGTTCTATTTGTCTAACTGTAATGCCCGTTATAGTTTTATGGGACCTTATTGCTATGGCAAGAGGCTCCAATGCTAAAGTAAATAATAAAGGGGATAAAGGACACCCTTGGCGACATCCCCGTTTGATAACAATTGGTTTAGACACGTTTTTATTTGTTAGTATTACTGCTGTAGGATTTAAATATAATAGATGTATCCATTTTTTAAAATTGTTTCCATAACCGAAACGATTTAAAATGTTGAATAGATAGGGCCATTCGACTCGGTCGAACGCCTTCTCAGCATCTAGAGAAAGAAGTGCAGCACCTGATTTAACATCTATGTCATGAATAACGTTTAGAAGCCTCCTCACATTATGTAGACCCTGCCACCCCAAAACAAAGCCATTTTGATCCCTGTGTATCACTGAAGGAAGAGAGTCTTGTAAGCGTATCGCTAATATTTTACAGAGTATTTTTAGGTCAGCGTTAAGCAAACTTATTGGCCTCATATTCTCACATTTATTGCTGGGTTTCCCTGGTTTGGGTAACACAAAGATTAAAGCGTTTGTCATAGATTTTGGTAGGCCACCATTGCAATATGCCTCCTGTAACATCTCTAAAATTGGATTTATTAGTCATTTCTTAAATTTTTTATAAAAGTCTATAGGGAACCCATCAGGCCCAGCTTTCGTCCCTGCCTTCATGGAGTCAATAGCCTTTCCCAGTACTTCTCCTGTAATTTCAGCTTCCAATTGATCTCTATAGCCTTCATCTGTCGAGGGAATAATTAACTTATTTAGAAATGAGTCGTGTTCCTGTATAACCGAGGTGTCTTGAGAATCATACAGCCTTTCATTGTACTTTCTAAACTCTTCATTTATTTTGATTGGATCCACTAAAGTTTCCCCTTTATTATTAATAATAGAGGTTATGTTTTTTTGTACTTCCAATTGTTTTATTTGCCATGCCAAGAGTTTCCCCTGTTTTTCTCCTTGTTCATAAAATGATTGATTTAATCTTAATAAGCTGGAGGCCGCTCTCTCTGCCAATTCTTTTTCATATTGCGCCTTTAATAACAGCAATTCCTTTTCGGTTTCTGTGTTGTCATTTCTAAAAACTTGTGTTTCTAGTGATTTAATCTTAGATTCTAATTGTTGTCTGCTTTTGCGTTGCTCTTTAGATTTTGAAGCTGTGTAACTAATTATATAACCCCTTAAGCGTGCCTTAAAAGCGTCCCATTTTATACAGGCTGAAGTTTGTGTGGTGTTGATACTGAAATATTCGTCTATCTTTTCTCCAACATAATTAAGAAATTTCTCATCTTTTAACCATTTCTGATGTAAACACCATCTAGGAGGGTCTTTCATAAGGCTGTTGTTAGAGTATATTAAATTACAGGGAGCGTGATCTGATAGAAGTATGCTATCATAGCAACAATCAGTTATATTTGAGAGTAATTCCCTTGAAATCAAAAAGTAGTCTATGCGTGAGTACGTTCCAAATGTTCTTGAGTGGCATGAGTAGGTTTTTTTATAAGTTTTAAGTGTCTCCAGATATCTAGCAAGTTTAATTCTTTCATAAAATGATATATTGTTTCGCTACTTCTGGTGTGTGTTTGGTCAGTTCCTGAAGCCCTGTCCAGAGTGGGGTCCAGAACACAGTTCCAATCCCCACCTATAATGTATTTTCCTGACAGCGATGAAAGGGCAAGGAATAAATTAGTATAGAAAACATCATCATCAGAGTTGGGACCGTACACATTTACTAAGTTCAGAGTTTCTTGTAAGATGGATCTATCGTGAAATGTTTATTTTGAGCTTTATCATTTATTACAACAAACTATATTCGCTTTCAGCTCATACTACTTTGTCTCCTCACCTCATAACTTAAGGCAGAGAAATAAAAAGTAGATAATGGAAGAGCCTAGTAGCGGCTCCACAACCCCTGTCATTTCCTGATGGCAAAGTCATTAACTCTGGGAAGTATTGATTCCACTGGTGCACACCTCATTAATGAACCCTACAGATCTTCCACAGAGGACAGGAGCTGACAAATGAATGCTTTCTTTGCTCAGCAGGATGTCATTTGCAATCCAAAGTAAAGCGAGAATATGTCAATTTTGACTCAACATTAAGATAATTCTACATATTTATATTGCATAAAAGTAAAATCAAGTAAAACAAGTGACAAGAAGATTCATTTTAAGAAAAGATAATTAATGTAACAATGGCAGTTAAAGGGGATCAGTACTTTTTTTTTATCTGTAGTGACTATAAAGTCATTTCAGCCACACTAATGAATACATATCATACTGGTACTATTCATTTCATACCATTCTTTTGATCTATAGATTGATATTACTATGACATGAGAGTGAGCAATGCATCGACACACCACTATAACAAGGAGATTTTCGGGAACAATTTGGTCAGGACATTTTTTGTAGCTGCTGCTCAAACATTTAATTTCCCAGTGAGAGATTGTGTGCAGGAGATGGCTTCTCACAGCTGGAGATGCGAGAAGGAAGAGTTGGGGGAGCATCTGTTCAGTGCACAGAATGCGCAGGACATAATGCAAAAAATATGCTGCTGCATTTATTGGGCTTGGTTTACGATGCATGAATTATAAGCACAAGAGGTTCCTTTAAGATTATTTCCATGTTATATTAAAACTGATGTATTTGAACAAATTTAATAGCTACAAATTTAAACTACAATAGCACCAAGAAAGTGGCCTTCTGAGTAAAAGGTTTATTGAAACACGGAACATGAACAGGTATGTCTGTAGATTCAGGGAATGGTCTAACCACAAGGTTATAGTCTCTGGGAGAGAGAAAAGGTAGGTTAATTCAAGAATTGAAGTAAAGCGAAAATCCAAAAATGAATACGAACTGAGTTAAAGTTTCTGATAAGTCTTACTGGTTTTTTGTCCACAGAAGGATTTTCGAGGGAGAGCCACTGGTTGTGCGCATGCGTCAACTTGTGTGCAGCCTGTTGCAGTCGCTCCCGTTTACTTTCTCGTATTTTACCACTTTTGTTACTTTTGTGTCTTTCTAAACTTTTATTATACACTATTTATTTAACTTAAACCTCAAACGCTCAACATGAGGATAGTGCAAGTTTTTGCTGTTCTGTTCGCTGTGATACTTCTTCACTCCGGTATCGCAGCGAATCGAGTCCGCATTGTTTACTCCGGAG
Organism: Odontesthes bonariensis; assembly: GCF_027942865.1. Classification (NCBI taxonomy): domain Eukaryota; kingdom Metazoa; phylum Chordata; class Actinopteri; order Atheriniformes; family Atherinopsidae; genus Odontesthes; species Odontesthes bonariensis. Next base: position 9,020,910 of record NC_134516.1, on the reverse strand, counting down.
AACAGCTGATCGACCTGAGGCCGGCAGACCTAACGGAAAGAACAGCTGATATCCCAGCGGAGCTACGGAGGAGAACACATCGGGGGTGCAGAGGAGGAAAGAAGAAACGCAGGAAAAGGGACGGGTTGAGACTACGGAGAATCACAGAAAGGCGATTTAAGCCGTGTCTCCCCTCGCTTATTATGGGAAATGTGCGGTCCCTGGGGAATAAGATGGACGAGCTGACAACGCTGGCCCGGAGTCAGAGGGAGTACCTGGAATGCAGTTTAATGTGTTTCACGGAGACATGGCTGCACCAGGATATTCCTGATGACAACGTGTCCATAGGGCTCGGGCACACGCGATGCATTCTGGGATATGGTCGCCATATTGGAGGCACAAATTTGTAAACAAACCCTGAGGCAAGACGGAGATCAAGGACCAAACAGCGAGAGAAAAGTGAGAGAAAAGCATGTTTAAATGGAAGAAAGGATGTGGGATATACCGGGATACATTACAGAAGGAAGCCAGAGATCGGTACATACAGAAGATTGGCGTTATAAACGGACTGGACCCTTATGAAATACCGAGCAAGGAATGGATTGTCGACGAAGATTTACTGCCTAAGTTCACCCTTTCGGACATAATTGCGTATATAGTATGTGGTGTCAGTGCTTATACTTTGCAACAGTTTAAATTCTAATGACACTTTACACTTTTGTCATGTTACTCTACTTGTAAATAAATAATGAAACACACACACTTGGCTGTATCTCAAAGCATATTTATTTCAGACGACTTCAACTTTGCACAACACTCCTGCGCATGGTGGTCAGAGTACAACATACAGACACAATCTTGTCAAAGAATGTTTTGTCTTCACCTTCGCATGGCAAAACTATGTTGATAGGTACTTTTGCTGACAAAAAGGTGTATTGTTTCTGACAGTTCCAATCGCCCTTTCCATGTGAATTTGGAGATGGGCAATTTTCCTTGTATTTTCCACATTAAATTAAGATTAAGATTAAGATCAGATTTATTGTCATGTATACATGCATACACACGAAATTTGTCCTCCGCTTTTAACCCATTGAGACATCCCTTGCTTCCAACTGACGGTGTCCTCTTGTGAAGGCGGGGATCTTTACCTCAGCACACCAAAGTCTGTAACTTACCAGAATGAAAATGCAGAGAACACACTCTCATCGACACCGGGATTGAGTGGAAAGTTATGCTTGGTCGTTTTACAGCAGCGATCCATGCTAGTCGACGACGCTTTGTTATCTCGGACACTTGGTCTCCGTGGGTGCGCCTCCAAGCAGGAAACCGGCAAAAGATAAACCATTTACGATTTCCCCCCCATTCCTGTCACGGCTTGCGCTATTTCACCCCACGACACAGCAACGTGCGACCATAGTGGCAAAGACTATAAGTAAAATAGATAAACCAACGAAGAAAGTTCCGAGACCAGGCGGGAGTACGTCTGCGCGCAGTGGAAAACAATGTAAACAAAACAGTTCTGAGCCTCCAGTATGGCCGCCGCTCACGTAGTGACGTCACGTGCCCGAGCCCTATTGAGGGCTTTAACCCCGTTCGGGCTGACAGAGATCGCACCAGGAGCGGTAAGAGCAAAGGTGGGGGGCTCGCCGTTCTCGTGAACAACCGATGGTGCAACCCCGCTCACATCACCATCAAGGAGCATCTCTGTGACCCGAATATTGAACTTTGTGCTGTTGGACTACGACCATATTATCTACCCAGGGAATTCACACAGGTCATCATGGTGGCTGTTTATGTCCCCCCCTCTGCAAACCCGACGTCGGCAAGTGACTCCATCCACTCAGCCATAGCCCGGCTACAGACTCAACACCCAGGTGCATTCATTGCTATCTCGGGTGATTTCAACCACATCACCATGGATACAACACTCCCCACATTCACACAGTATGTGAACTGTCCCACCAGAGAGGAGAGAACCATCGACCTGCTGTATGCTAATGTTAAGGATGCATACAGCTCCTCTCCTCTCCCCCACTTGGAAGGTCAGATCACAACCTGATTCACCTCGACCCCTGCTATGTACCTGTGGTTAAGAGGCAGCCTGCAACCACCAAGACTGTCAGGAGATGGTCAGAGGAGGTCAATAGCCGCTTTCTTACAGACAGTTCTAAGAAAGTAGTTATCAGAACTACCCTCCTCGAATTTCGTTCTGATAACTATCCTTCCCCAGCGGAACTGTTTCAGTCTGCATTCGCACATGAGTCGGGACCTGATAGGGACTGATGCGCCGCGCGCAGCCGTCTGCGTCAGTGACGTGTTAGCCGTTAGCCGTTTAGCACTACATTCAAACACAAAACAAAACGGTTAAAAGTAAGGAGAGTAGAAAAAACACCACCAAGAAGCTAATATGGAGAGCGGGGAGGCCACTGTGTTTATGGTCTGCATGATGGTGATATTAATCATGGACAATCACATCAGGCGTCTAATATCGAGGCTGGAAAAGCTCACAGAGAGAGTCAGGAGACGATACTTTCTTATTTCATGAAGGAAGAAAGGAGAGCAGAGCGCTGCAGACAAATGAGACCAGTGTAAGTTTAACTTATTAAACACCCACTGGTTGTGTCTGTGTCATATGAGGAGACATGTCAGCCGTGACAGCATGACATGGGGCGTAGCTACCAACCACCACACACCTCCCTTAGATTAGTTCTATAGAACCATGAAAAGACCCGACCTCGGAGAAGGAGCTAAATAGTTATAGGAACTAAGGGAGAAAGCCCCGAGTTCCTGTATGTCCGAACACGGGAGGTTCCTACAGTCCGAAAGCGGCTAATAGCCGCTTTCGGACTGTAGGAACCTTTGGCAGTTCTAATAACCTTTTAATCCGCGGGGCCGTTTTCTCCCGTGTTCGGACATACAGGAACTCGGGGCTTTCTCCCTTAGTTCCTATAACTATTTAGCTCCTTCTCCGAGGTCGGGTCTTTTCATAGTTCTTATAGAACGAATCTAACGGAGGTGTGTGGTGGTCGGTAGCTACGCCCCATGTCATGCTATCACGGCTGAAATGTTTACTCATACAACACAGACACAACCGGCGGGTGTTTAATAAGTTAAACTTACACTGGTCTCATTTGTCTGCAGCGCTCTGCTCTCCTTTCTTCCTTCATGAAATGAAAAAGTATCGTCTCCTGACTCTCTCTGTGAGCTTTTCCAGCCTCGATATTAGACGCCTGATGTGATTGTCCATGATTAATATCACCATCATGCAGACCATAAACACAGTGGCCTCCCCGCTCTCCATATTAGCTTCTTGGTGGTGTTTTTTCTACTCTCCTTACTTTTACCGTTTTGTTTTGTGTTTGAATGTAGCGCTAAACGGCTAACGGCTAACACGTCACTGAAGCAGACGGCTGCGCGCGGCGCATCAGTCCCTATCATGTGCGAATGCAGACTGAAACAGTTCCGCTGGGGAAGGATAGTTATCAGAACGAAATTCGAGGAGGGTAGTTCTGATAACTACTTTCTTAGAACGGTCTGTCCGAAAGCGGCTATTGAGACCCTGCAGGGCTGCTTTGAAGCCACAAACTGGCAGACGCTCTGTGAGCCGCATGGGGAGGACATTGATGGGCTCACAGAGTGTGTCTCTGATTACATAAACTTCTGCGTTGACACCATCGTCCCACCAAAGACTGTCCTTTGTTATCCAAATAACAAGCAGTGGGTGACAAAGGACATAAAGAACATTCTCAACAATAAGAAGAGGGCTTTCAGAGCTGGCAACAGAGAGGAGGTGCGAACGATCCAGAGGGAGCTGAGAGTGAAGATAAGAGAGGCCAAGGATAAGTACAGGAGGAAGCTGGAGTGGAAACTCCAGCAGAACAACATGAGAGAGGTCTGGAGTGGAATGAAGACCATCACTGGCTTCAGACCATCCAGCAACAGAGGAGTGGATGGCAGTGTGGACATGGCCAACGAGATGAATCTGTTTTTCAACAGATTCGACTCTGTGAACCTTGCTCACCTGCAGCCAGCACCCACCCCTCACTCTCTCCCTCCCCCGTCCCACAGCCTCTCATCTTCCAGTGATGGCCCCCCTCACACCTCCTCCCCTGGCTCCCAGGCTGACTGCACTCTCCGGCATAACACCTCCACCCCTCCCCCTTCTGTCACCTCTCCACTTAGGCTACGGCTACACGAAAACGAAACGAGGTTTTTTTTTAAAACGGGTCTGAAAATTCTTGCGACTACACGGAAACGCGCTGCTGTCCAGACGAGAACGGATGAAAACGATGAAACGATGCAGTACACACGTCGCTGTGTCACGCCACGCTGTGAGACAATAGAGAAGTGTTAAAATTGGCTCACAGCGTCAACGTGTGACTGACGCAAAAACGTTTTAGCTGTAACAATGGAAACGAAACGAGGCCGTTTTCAAACTTTCCCACTCTGGAACCCGTTTTCAAAAACTATCGTTTTAGGGTAGTGGGAACGCCGGCTCCGTGTGGCCGCGACAACGAAACGATAAGAAAAAGTATCGTTTACAGTGAAAAACGTTTCCGTGTAGCCGCAGCCTGACTTTCACCCCTGATCAGGTCAGGAGACAGCTGAGCAGACTCCATTCAGGCAAGTCTGCAGGCCCGGATGGTGTGAGCCCCCGGGTGCTCAAAGTCTGTGCCCCCCAGCTATGTGGAGTCCTCCACAGCATCTTCAGCCTGAGCCTGAGTCTTCACAGGGTCCCCGTGGTGTGGAAGACGTCGTGCATCGTTCCTGTGCCGAAGGTGCCGCGCCCCAGCGGCCATAAGGACTACACATCCGTGGCATTGACGTCACACATCATGAAGACCCTGGAGAGACTCATCCTGGAACAGCTCCGGCCCATGGTCAGACCACTTCTGGACCCCCTCCAGTTCGCATACCAGCCCCGACTAGGAGTGGAGGACGCCATCATCTACCTGCTCAACCGCGTCTACGCTCACCTGGACAAGCCAGCGAGCACTGTGAGAGTCACGTTCGTTGATTTCTCCAGTGCATTCAACACCATCAGGCCGGCTCTGCTGGGTGAGAAACTGACGGCGATGCAGGTGGATGCCCCCATAGTGTCCTGGATTGTGGATTACCTGACTGGCAGACCACAGTACGTGCGCCTGCAGCACTGTGGGTCAGACAAGGTGATCTGCAGCACCGGGGCCCCGCAGGGGACCGTCCTCTCTCCCTTCCTCTTCACCCTGTACACCACAGACTTCAGCTACTGCACAGAGACCTGCCACCTTCAGAAGTTTTCTGACGACTCTGCAGTAGTTGGATGGATCAGTAATGGTGATGAGACGGAGTACAGGGGTGTGGTGGACAACTTTGTCACTTGGTGTGAGCAGAACCATCTGAAGCTCAACGTGGCAAAGACCAAGGAACTGGTGGTGGACTTGAGAAGGAGTAAGGCCCCAGTGACCCCTGTCTCCATCTGTGGGGTCAACGTGGACATGGTGGAGGACTACAAATACCTAGGGGTGCACTTGGACCATAAACTGGACTGGACTAAAAACACAAACGCCCTTTACAGGAAGGGCCAGAGCCGTCTCTATTTTCTGAGGCGGCTTAGGTCCTTCAACATCTGTCGGACAATGCTGCGGATGTTCTATGAGTCTGTGGTGGCCAGTGCCATCCTCTACGCTGTTGCATGCTGGGGCAGCAGACTGAAGGTGAAGGACGCCAAAAGACTGAACAAACTAATCCGCTAAGCCAGCCACGTTGTCGGAGAGGAGCTGGACTCTCTGACAGCAGTGTCAGAAGGAAGGATGCTGTCCAGGATCAAATCCATGCTGGACAATCCTGCACATCCTCTTCATTATGTGTTGGTCAGCCAGAGAAGCACCTTCAGCCAGAGACTGATTGCACCACGCTGCACCACAGAGCGCCACAGGAAGTCATTCCTGCCTGTGGCCATCAAACTGTATAATTCCAGTCTCTGACATCACTTCACCATGTGCAATAACAACTTACTGTAATTTTGATTTTTTTTGTCGTAAAGTGGGTGTTACTGACGTCCTCGTCGTGCTACTGCCACAGACAGCCCACAGACCTGCTGCCTATTTATTCATTCGGCTAAAATTCAAAATTAGTAACCCGGATTTTTTTAAGTAAGCGACGCACCTCCACGTTATCAGTGCTAGTGTAGAGTAATTAATAAATTATAAACAGCATAGTTTGTGCCTGTATAAGCTTGCCCATAGGAAACCGTTTCATGGCCGAATATCTCAAGAGAGCAGCCAGACGCCTCTCGAATATCTTCGGAACAGCTCCAAATGTTCAACAACAAGCAGGGGTGAGTAGAACATCATGTTATAATGTGAAATCAAGGGCCCAATGTCAAAAAACCGGTCTTATCCTTTAAAGCTATGGTAGGTAATCCTAGAGAGCTAGCAAGAGAGCTAGCAAGATTCGAAAGTGTCCACTCCTCTAAGCTCCACCCCCCCCTCCCCATTCCGTCAGTGCTTCATCCAAAGCCGGTGGAACCGCATGCGCACATGGAGCAGGGAGCCGGCAGAGGGGGGCGTAGGCAGAAAGCAGAGGCATCTGATTGGTTTTTTGTAGGCGACCAATCCGAGATCAGCGTCCCGCTGATCTCGGATTGGTCAGCTTTTTCTCAGTCCTGCAGCTGCCACAGAGGTCTGATTATTTTCGTCCCTTTTTCTAAATACATCTTGTGTAGATTTCTCTCAGGATAGACGGACCATTTCACCCAGTATTACAAAATGTGTTTCTGAACAGGATTACCTACCATGCCTTTAAATGAGATTTAGTGTCTTTGTGAATATGCACCAGCTGACAGGAAGCCTGTGGTAGTGTTTTGACTGGAGGAGGAAGAGCATCAACGCTAGTATATATAGGAGAATCTCACCATCTGCTTTCAGTTGGGGAAAAAAAAAAAACACACTGGCAGAAAACATCAGTCAGGGTTTCTTCAATGGATAGAATAGAATAATACTTTTTTCATCCCCCAATGGGGGAAAATGAAAGGATTTACTCAATTTATTTACAAATAATTTTTGACAGAAATAAATGTGTTGGCGCCGGTCTAAAGTAATAATTGAGGGGCTGAGTTGGTCTGCGGGGAGGAAGAGAACATGTAAATCTCCAGGTGAAAGTTGAAAATATAAAACTGTCCACTGACCAGGCTGGGTCTCCCTTGTAAGTGTGAGTTAGTAATCCCCCGGAGACATTGGCAGTGCAGAGTAGCTTGAAAAAAAAAAAAACTAAGCAAAACTGAGAAATGCTCTGGATTGTTGACTCCAGTCTTGAAGAGAAAAGACCTCAGTGAAAACGGATCCAAAGTTGACCGAGTCCTCTTCCTGATGCAAAAACCAAAAAAAAAGTACACGTTTACATAAAAACGATAGCCAAACTGGCACCAACTGGAAAACAGACCCATCAATAATCAGCCACTTAGGGAGCCACAACCTGTGGAAGCCAGGAACAGGAGGAAAACCAAGAGGAAACCCAGAAAACCAACAGATCCTGACAATATCAAAACTATATTAAAAACTGACTTACACCGTGGGCTCATAAAACTACTCAATACAGATGACATAAGTATGATCTGTTCTTCTGTAGAATCAAAAGACCTGCCATACATTGCATTGTGTGTCAAATCAGTCAGAGTAAACAGATAAGTCACACAAATCCTTCAAATAGTAAGCTTTGAATAAAAGTACGAGCAGTGATTAGCTTTACTTTCTTCCTTAGAGGAGGACAGGTCAGCTTCAGTATTGTTCGCACCTGCCTGTGCTCTTCCCTACTCTGACAGGAGAGAATGTAGCTCCATAGGTGAGAGTCTCCCTTGAGGGCACAGAAATCCAGCCGGCCACGGTCGGTCGTCTCCTCCCGGAGAGACATCAACAATCAGCAGCTCTTCTCCTGGGTTACCGACAGGTATCTCTATGGCAACTGAGCTCTAATAAAACATTTCAAAGAGGAGCCGTTTTTTTTTTTCTTCTACTTGTGATGTTCCAAACATCCTTTGATGAAAGTGCAGAGGAAAAATGACATTTTCCTGTATCAGATCAGATGCCAGCGGCATTTAACTAGCTTGAATTGAATTTACCCTTTTCACTAACTTTCAATACAGATCACTCAGCCCTGCAAACCATATCTCTATAAGCTGTCGATTATTTATCACGCTGTACACATTTATAGTTGATTCATGAAACAGAAATCAATGACAATTCTCAATCTCTACAATTACCTTGCAAAGTTGTTGTAATATGTGAAAACATACTTCTTCCTCACCTTGGGAACTGGGGGACTAATTGTTTTGCAAGCTAGGAATCCAGGCCCATTTTCCCAGAATACAAGATTTCAGCTGCTCAGCAGTCCGTGGCCGTTGATGTCAAATTGTTCTCTTTACGACGTGCCTTACATTTTTAATAGTAGACAGATATGGACAGCAACGTCTAAGTGTCTATTAACCATGCGCTTGTAGGCTGTGCAGAACTAAATCTGGCATAATCCTGCTGCAATAACCACATTCCTCCAAAGAAGACATTGTCCTCATGGTAGCAAGTGTCTCATCAAATTCCAATACACACCTCTGAATACACATACACCCCATCACAGAAGCTGGCTTTTGTTTTCACAACCTCAAATGAATGTTTCTCTCTCACTACGTCCTTGAAGAAATGCCCAAATGCTTCAATTCATTAGAATACACCAACAAAAGCCAGCAAGAATATGACAGGCAGCAGGCTGTGTAAGTACTAGCGTAAGTGTGCAGCTTATCACTTTATCAGTTTGCCATCAAGGTACATCCATGGCCTTGATGGCAGTTGAATCATTTCAAGGAAGAAATCAACTTCGCAGAGATCAGAATTTTTTTTTTCCTGAAAACACACATGTACTACATCTATCACTTTATCACAGATACAAAGGTATATACACACAAACTGAATAGTACATGAATGTATGAATAAAGCTGAATCTACCATCACCATTATGTAGCTGATGAACTTTATGGAGCAACAACAATATTACCATTGTCCGTATCTACCACTTGCACGTCAGTTTCTACAAATGACACAGAGCCTAGAAGCGAAGTCAAGGATGACGTATTTAGCTTAAAATTCAATTCAATTCAAATTCAAAAATACTTTATTTATCCCAGAGGGAAATTAAATGTTGATGTAGCTCAATTAAATCAAGGAGTTATTATAGATGCTGATGGCTGTGGGCAGGAAAGACTTCCTGTAGCGGTCCGTTTTGCATCCAAACTGAAGAAGCCTTTGACTGAAGAGACTCTGTTGTTGTTTAGTTGTTTATCTCAGCTGTAACTGTTCATTTATTTAGTTGGGCTTACGTTGAAATATCTGTGCAATCATACTCTAAATGTGTTGTACAGGCATGTTGGCCTTAAGGCATACAAAGCAAATTCACATTCTTCAACAAAAAAAAAAAAAGAATCACCAGTGCGTTTCCCCCGTTTCCATGGTGATGCACCCAGGATGCAAGGAGAGTTATGTGCAGATTTAATCTCCAGTTAATGCATGCCACTCAAAATAGATACATCTGTCATCGTCTACATGCATCAACCCGAACGCGCAAGACGGCAATACACAATGTCATGTACAAAACAGGAAGACATTTTTTTTAAATGGCTGTCGTTAACATACACATTGCACATGCCTCAAAATGCTTTGAGATACAAAGAGCAACCAGAGCAATTTTTACGAAGAGACTATACGGGGCAACCACGAGGAAAAAATACTCTCCTTTTTTCAGTTATCGAAATTGAAAAACCAAAAAAAGGGTGTCAAGTATATGTGTTGCGTAAATAATGTGCGAACTTAACAGTCTTCAAATTGCATGAAATTAGTCAATGTTCATCAGCATCCGTGTGTCTGTGTGCTATGTTTGCTTGGACCTTGAGAGAGAGTTTGTTCTTGCTGTATTTGGGAACATCCGGCTGAGTGTAAGCGGCCATAAAAACACAGCAGAAATGGTTGGTGTTCGATGTTTGATTCCCCAGCCACCAGGATGTGTTCCACCTGCTATAAGGGACACATTAAGACAAAGCTGGATGTAGATTTCAGGATTATGAATTTGATACATGTGGGAACCTTGTGTCCTTTTAGACACAAGGTTCTATGGTGTGAACACAAGGGGAACCATATCTGATGGCAAATTTCCCAGAATTTGGGTTCCCTGCATTTAATAGACATATAATAGATAATAAAAAGCATGATTAGGATCTTTGCCCTTATTTATTGTGAGGGAGGAAGTGATGTTTAAAGACGAAAGTGATGACAATACCTTAAAACTTGTGTAAAGATTTCTTTAGCCTACAATTTGAGATTTTATCGTAAAATTCCAATTCTTACAACATATCAGCTGAAGGAGACAAAACCAGGAGGAGCCAGGACCAAATGTACTGGTGTGAGTACACATTTCCCCATCAAGTTTGCATTCAAAGTGAAAACTCTTAAATCGTTATAAAAGTATTTGCTCTACATTTTGTGCCTTAACCCTCTGAAAAAAACTGCTGTAAAAAACTGTTTTCACACATTTTACTACACTTTAACCGAGTAATCGATCCCTGTCTCAATTCATCCAACGGCAGCAAATCAAGTTACGCTCCATTGGACAGATCAGCTCAATAGATATTTGTAATATCTATTACTCAATTTTACTAACACAAATGGCAAATAAAGTAAACTCACTCACCGAAGCACCATCACCCGCGTTGGTGGACATGGCTGATCTGTCCAATGGAGCGTAACTTGATTGGCTGCCGTTGGATGAATTGAGACAGGGATCGATTGCTTCTCCCCGTTTACCCGGATGTTGATTCTGGTTCTTTTTCCACAGAATTTTTTTTTTTTTTTCCACTGATTTTTGTTTTTAGAAATTGATTTGTTTTTTTACACTGTTGGTTTTCCAAATTCAAAGTCTGATTTTGATGCTGTAAAAACTCAATATTAGAAATTCGTATTCAAACTCTGACGGCACAGAAAAACTTCCATAATGGTACGAGCGCAGTACGTCGAGAACGTGATTTCGGCCAGCGCGCGGTTTTTTTCGCCGTGTGAACGCGGCAGAGCTGGGGCGGTCGGAACGGATCTCCACCGGGAAACGAGACCTCGACATAGCACCGGGCAGTCTGAGAAAGCACACACGCCTATAGGATTTGACGTATTGTATATAACTTCTTTCTCAAAACAAACACCCAATCATATTTCATGCTCGCATTATATTATTTTAGTACTTACGGTGACCGTGAAAATATGTCCTGTATGAAATTAACTTGCCTCTCCGTTGTTCTTCAGTGCGTTGATTACGAGGTATTGGCACAACTGCCAACAGCAAACTTTTTTGATCAAAATAAACTAGCTGTAAGCAGGCAACAAATGACTTTTTTCTTTTTTTTCCAAATGGATCAATAAAGAAGAAAAAACAACAGGTGACATTGAGTGAAACCTCTTTAAAAGGTCTAAGGCAACAGTATTGTGCAGAAACTCTGTCTGGGACATCCCATTTAAGTCGTATCTAGCTTTCATCGGATCTTATTGTGGCGAGTAGCGGAGTAAAGGATGAAATTGTTAGAGCCAACAACGCCTCCTGGGGACTTGCACCCCAGGATATGACAACTGAAACCCAGTTGCTATAAGGGCGCAGGGTCGGGACTGAAGAGGCAGAGACAGTAAAGTAAAGAAAATATATTTATTGAAAATAATATTTATGAATAAAACTTAAGAAAGCTGCTGCGAAGAAACGAAAGAAGGTTAAACACAAGACGAATTTAATAAAGTCAAATGACTAACAACATTAAAATCAGTGGGCTGACGTCTCAGGGGGAGGCATGCTACCGGATGTGTGTCTCTTTCTTAAGCTGGGGTGCAACACTACAATTGTAAAGCCACCACAAACACGCTAAAAGTGCCCCAGTGTACTCGCAAGCCAAAACGGAAGTGAGGTCCTCACCACAGTGCCTAGCCTCCCACCTGATGACACCCAGACCACACTGAAACTCAAAAAAAGGAAAAGTTAACAAACCTAATAATCAAATCAATAAATCAGCCTAAAAGACAAAGAACTACACAAGTAAAACAAGAGCAGAACCAAGCAAACAGTGCACAATAAAACAGTACAAACAAATTAAGAAAACAGCACAGCAGAGCTGTACGAACAAATTAACAAAGCAGCACAACAGAACAGAACAGATATAAACAAACTAATAAAGACCAAGCACAGCAGCAAGTGAACCTACAAAGACAAAACGCATATTAGTAGGACAAAGGCTCGCACCAAATATGATGATGAAACAGGGACCCTACTCACCACCTGAATTAGGTCACCACACAAGCTCAGCAAGAGGCTGAAGGGAGCCATTTTGAGGCTTTATATACAGGAATGGGGAGGAGCTAAAGGATGTTTAAGAACTATAGGTCCACTACATTATCATCAGATGATCCATAATTAATTTATAAAGTCAAAACGGGAAGTTGATCTAAGACGTGGCGACACCTGCTGGTAGCTTCCCAACACACTTTAGAGAGAGCCCAGCTGGTCGTCGTCCATCGTCCCGCGATATATCCAACGCCATACACTTTCAGATTTTATTTTCACTTCTGTTGGGCCCAAATTAGAACTATGGTTTCAATTAGCAGTATACAACATTTTGAATTTGGTTCTCTCAAAAACGTATTGACTACATGATGTTGGTTTTAGATTGTTGTTTTACGTAGAATTTTTTTTTTCTCACGTGGGTTCCGTTTTGACAAAAGAATAAGAGAGATAAGAAATAATATGTGATAGATAATGACCCGAGAGCAAAAACAGTCGTCGTCCGATTGATTGTCCGATTATGTTTAGACCTTCCTTTACGTATTGTGCGTGCCTCGTTGGCGCAGTTGGCAGCGCGTCAGTCTCATAATCTGAAGGTCGTGAGTTCGAGCCTCACACGGGGCAGAGTTTTGCATTTAAAGATCAACCTTTCCTCTGTAAACCTTTTGGAAATCTTTAAACAAACGTGGTCCCAAGGCTATCAATAGTGATAAACTATCGCTGAAAAACATCAAACAATCACCATTGATTCAATCGACCACTGATCAACCACTCAGTAACTAAAAAAGTTATATTTCCATGGTGTTCAATTCTTCAGCCTCCATAATTATATCAGTGTTGCAAGAAATGGACAGAAATGACATCTTAACTAGTTGATAAAGGAGCCGTTAAACCATACAGTACTTTATCCTTTCCCACATTGTAAGTTTAACAGAGTACACTATGATCGATGGTGTTTCCAACGTTCACCCCACCAAGAGGAAGGACGATTAATAAAAGCTTCTTCCTGCTTTTCATAGCAAGAGGAGAAGGAAATTTGTCATACACGCAAGTACAAGTACAAGTGTGTGTACATGGAAAAATCCTTTGAGTCTATTCATAGCCTTGCTTTGTGTAGCAGGCCATTGGTGCCAATTTAAAAAATTGTGTGTTTGAGCCATGACACGTGTTTTATTACAGGTAGGATTTTGTTCAATATCACCCTCAGTAAGATACACAGTTTGTTTAAATGAAAAATAATTTAGTTTGAATGCTAGATTAGATACACAAAAAATCTGGAAAAATATAAATAAAGATTTGAATCAACATAATAAAACAAACATGTTGAACTTAAACCTATTTCTACATATATTTTCTACAGATGTAATGCTGTTCATCTCAGTATTTATGAACAAAATTCCTCTATGAAGTCCTAACCTCACACTGATCCAGATAGATCATAAGAGTGCAACTGTTTTTAATCTGTGCCAAGATATACACAATATAATGTAAGTTGATGAAATAAATTGCTACACATATATAAGAAAGGAAATTAAGGGTAAAACACTCAAACTGGAAAAATAAAGTGTTAAGCCTTTAAGCCAATAGGCGGTGATTCTCAAAATAGATTTTGGCCCGAGCATCACTTTTAAGAAGTGGAAAGTCTGTCAGAGCCACTCATCCATTCATCCACTGTGTTCCGCTATTTCAAAGTCGGGTCGTGGAGGCAACAGGTACGAGAGAAAAAAATCAGACATCCCTCTCCCCAGCAACACTCTCCAGCTCCTCCTGGGGGATCCCAAGGTGTTCCCAGGCCAGAAGGAATACATAATCCCTCCTGCAAGTTCTGGGTCTGCCCCGGGGCCTCCTTCCAGTTGGACGTGCCCAGAAAACCTCAAAGGGAGGCGACCAGGAGGCATCCAAACCAGATGCCCGAACCCTTTTGATGTGAAGGGGCAGCGGCTCTATTCCTAGCTTTCTCCAGATGGCTGAGTTCCTCATCCTATCTTTAAGGATGAGCCCAGCCACCCTATAAGGGAAACCTATGTCTGCTGCTTGTCTCCACAATCTCGTTCTTTCGGTCACTTCTCAGATCACGTGACCATAGGTGGAACAAAGATGGACCAGTAAATTAAAAGCTTCACCTTCCTGCTCAGCTCCCTCTTTACCACAGCGGACCGGAGCAGCGCCCCTTATTACTGCTGACGAAGCCCAATCCGTCTTTCCATCTCTTGCTTCAACCTGTTATCACTTGTGAACAAGATCGCAAGACTCATCCCCATCCCAGAGAGAGTATTCCAGTTGAGAGCTATGGCCTTGGATTTGGAAGAGCTGACTTTCATCTCGGGCCGTTTCACACTCAGCTGCAAACTGCTCCAGTGTGCGCTGAAGGTTTTGGCTTGAAGAAGCCAACAGAACCACCTCATCCGCGAAAAAGCAGAGATGCGGTGGTTCCCAAACCAGACACCGCCCCCCTCTCCACGACTACGCCTCGAGATCTTGTCCCTGAAAATCACTAACAGGATCCTCAATGGAGGACATGCCTTTTAGCCCTTTTAGTCACTCGGTACCAGAGATGGGGACTCAAGTCACTGTGACTTGGACTCAAGTCGACTCGAGTTGCTGTTTTGATGACTTGTGACCTGACTTGACAAAAAATAAAAGACTTGAGACTCGACTCGGACTTGGAAGTTAAAGACTCGGCACTTGACTTGACTTGAGACACGATGACTTGAATGACTTGAGTGTTAAGCATCTAGCACAGGGATGGGCAACTGGCGGCCTGGGGGCTGCACACGGCCCTCGTCCTCACTCAGTACGGCCCGCAAATGGATCAATAATAATTTAATAATTAAAAAAAAACAAAACTTGTAATTATACTGTTGACCAATAGAGGGCGCTCCATACGCAAACAATATCGGGGCCCGGGCCGCTTTCCGCAACAGCGAATAGGAAAGTCAAGAGCCATGGCCAGTAGCAGTGGCAAAAAGAGAAAAAAATCAAATTTTTCAGCCAAAATGGGAAGAATAGTACCTCTTCAGTTTTGTTCTTTGTTATGAAGGAGTTCAAATTCCTTTTTGCACTTTTTTTTAAGCAAATGTTTGGCCTTTGTTGCTTATTAAGGACGTGTTAAAATGCATTTATATGCAGACAATAGTTGTATGTTGGATGCTATAAACATACAGATATAAATTCATATAAAATGTGTTCTTATTGAGAATCATTTGTAGCGTCTTTCATATCCAATTGTTCGAAGTGCGTGGTCATGTGGCCCTCCAATGATAGTGCTGAAAATATGTTGGCCCTTTATAATGGAAGTTGCCCATCCTTGATCTAGCATAACTTCCAACTTTGTTCGTCATTTAAAGATCCATTCTGACCACTAAGTGCTTGTCAAATTAGCTAATATTATCCTGTTAGCCTTTTCGGTAGTTAGCTAACGTTAGCTTGATAGGATACGGGGTGGACAGGTTGGACACATTGGCCAATGACAGTTACTTATATCTTGTCTTTTCACTTTATTAAGATCATATTCTGAAGGTAAAATTGCAATAATAAGGTGGCTTGACTTTGACTTGACTTGCCCAAGAAAAAATTACTTGGGACTTACTTGAGACTTGGTCCCATCTCTGCTCGGTACCCATCAGCTGCTTCATGTGACCCCTGGGACAACCAAGCCCAAAAGGCCTCCTTTTGCAGCTTGATAGGTTTCCTCGCTGCTGGTCTTCCAGCCATGACAGGCACGACAACGTTCAGGCCACAGCTCTTGGAATGCTGCATCCGCAATAGAGGTCCTGAAACATGGTGCATTTAGATTCCACGTCCCCAACTTTCACCAGCATTTGAGAAAAATAGAAAAGAGAGAAAAAAATTAAAGACCCCGTTGGACTGGATGCTCCCTTACAGACGTTCTCAGTTCAATTCAATTGTTACTGTTGCTTTTGCCCAGCTCACACTGCACCCGACCTGGAATTGGCTCGATTCCTCTTCGGACTGAGTCCGACCGAGCCCCAGGAGCCAACACTCGGCCACCATGCGCTCGCCGTCTTTCCGACTATAACGACTCTTCCCATATTCGTGTCTTAGACATTGCTTAGAGAAAATGTAAACGGTGTCACAGCTGAGACACAAACCAGGCGTAATACATTTCATCTTGTGGAAAATGTCTGTGATATTTCCCGCGAAGGACAAAGTACAGTTACTGCTAAGTTTATTATAAAATCATTGTACCTTGTGTTGTACTCGTGCTCTGTTCTGGGATCACTCTAATATAACAACTAGCACTCATATTGTTAATACTCTCATCCATTGGGTTTTGGATGATAATTAGCTTGAGTGCCTTATTAAAACACATTTGAAGTGTTATTAATGTGTTAGTGAGTGAATGAAGTAACGGTGACATTTGACCTTAGAAAAAAAAGAACGTGTCTATGATGTTATTTCACTCAAAAACCTCTGGTAGGGTCTTCAGAAAAAATAAATGAGAAAAATTCTCAACACCCTCCTAATAAATCTTAATATCCTTGTCACACCCTTGTTTAACTGATGCTGAATGATTATAGTTTGCATGGAAATTGTGATATTTATTCATATATGTCACATATTAGACATATAAATGTTGTACAGTCTGTGTTTTGCTTTGATCTGCTTTGGCCTTTTTATTTACTTTATTTTTGACAAATTGAAAATTCATTACTAATAGGAAAAAAGTCCCGTATTTATGAGCTTTCTAACGTTTGATTCAATCACACCTCATGTCAATCACACAGACAGGTAGTTGCCAAATACAGAAGTCTGACTTTATTATTTATGTGGGAAAAACGAATAAGAGTTTTCGTGAATGAACGATCGTCTAAAATCCGATGCAGTTTTAGAACCCGAACGCTGCGTCTATCTGGGAAAAAAAAAAAAAAAAATGGGCAGGCTTGCGCATGCGCAGCTGTAGTGTTTGCGTTCCTCCTCCTGAGACTGTCAGCCCGTCACTGCCGCTGCTGCTCACCGGCAATGATACAGCAAACACAGACGCGGTAAAAACATACTGAGATGGACTTAGTGAGCACTTTTTATCACTACAAAGACGGATACTATTTAGACAACACTGCTCGTTGACAGTTGACGGGTGTTGTTTTTTTTTTCAGTCGGGATCATTTTTTGTGTCGGTGGGAGAAAGAAGAGTAATCGGCCAAGAGAGGAATGGATGCGACGACTGATTTCCTGCGACATACACCGGCCAGCTAAGAGGCTTCCACATTTACTCGGAAGAGTGGGATTGGGAAATATAATTATTGGTCTCTAATTATTTACCACAATAACACCCGAGAAATATTCGTAATTAGAAGTAAAAAAAAAGGTAAACAAAGCTCTAAAGAGCGTGGCTAATCGCTACCGCCGACCCAGCTTGCAGCTATCCAGCGGCTAGCTGAATTTTGCTGTCTTTATTTTATTAGCTATGTTAAATATTGTCCCGATGCTGAACTTATTCTTGTGTTAAACAGACGGACGGTAGCCATAGGCTAGCCTTTCAGCTGCACTAAAGTGTGGAGCGCTGAGCTTGATTTAAAGGACATAAATCATATGACTTGTCACCTATGGCTGGTTAGTATCGCGGTACTGCAGCTGACCCAGCTAGCTAGCTAGCTTCTGTGTTAGCGAGTAGGTAACTCAATTAATCGCCTGCCAAACCTTGGCATTGAGAAGCCTTACGGTAAAGATGCACCACCAGGACTTTTCCGGTGACCCGCCTGGGACCGGGAGCCGCAAAACGGCTTACCACTACAGGAGGGGGAGCAGCGGCGCCTCCGGGAGCGGCGCGGCGGACGACAGTCCGAGCCAGGCTGGGTCCTCTTCTCCCGCACCTCATCACCAGCCTCAGGCGGCCGGAGCTCAGATGAAGAAGAAAAGCGGTTTCCAGATAACAAGTGTCACCTCAGCGCAGGTCAACGTCAGCGGCAACAACAGTTTAGCTGATGACACGGAGAGCTACGACGACATGGATGAGTCCCACACCGAGGACCTGTCCTCCTCTGATCTGCTGGATGTGTCCGTGTCCAGGGCCACGGACACAGGGGTGCCGGAGAGGAGCTCCTCTGATGAGACGTTGAACAGTCTCCACGGGGTGGACACACCTGGACTTGCGTCACCTAATGAGCCTCTTCAGCCTCATACCATTGCTCAGGGGTCTCAGCAGCATTCCTCTTTGGTGAATGGGACCGTGCATCACCAACAGCATCCTCAACAACACCGGCATCCCTCTGACAGCTTGGCAGGAGGAGAACCACCACTGTCCGCTCTTCCCATCGCACCCATGGATTCCTCCAGCCCAGCCATGGTTTCAAATGCTGGTCCCAGTCAGTCCCAGAGGCCACCAATGTTGGATAATTCTAAACCTGCAGGGGTGGCAGGTCAACAAGTAGCTCCTGTCATTGGTGGGGCAGCCACTGATATACACGTACAGGGCAGTGTGAACATTTCAAGTTTGTCAACTGTTCCTGCAGCTGCAGTCCCCCCCTCAGGACCTGCAGCCTTTGAGAATACTACTACAAGTGGACAAGGGACTTCTACTGGGGGAGGAACAGGCTCCCCTGCTCCTGCCCACGGCACTCACACCCAGCACACCCAAACTCAGACAGCCACTGGCTCTCGTTTTCGGGTGGTCAAACTGGACACTAACTCTGAGCCATTTCGCAAGGGAAGATGGACATGCACGGACTATTATGAGAAGGAGGTTCCTCATCCAGCTCCGTCTGAGGCACAGAAAGCTGCAGACTTGGCTGCAGAGGGTGAGGCCGGTAACGCTGGGATCAGTTCGGGGGTACCCGCTGCACCGCCACCTCACACGCTGCAACACTATCAGCTGCCGAGCCAGGACTTCACCAGTCCGCAAAGCATGCAGAGCCCGCCGCAAGCACTCACACAAACTACTCCTTTAAACTACGGGTCCCCCCAGGAGGCTGCCGGGACTGCTCACGTGCAGAAACCAGTGGCTGTCCCTGCAGCAACACCACAGGTTAGTGTAGGTCAGCCTCCTCCAGTTCTACCCCAGCAGGCCCAACCCCAGGAAGGCTACCCCACACCTCAGCTCCAAGCAGGTGGGGTCATGGCCCCAGGAAGGGTCCGACAGCCAGACTTTATCCAGCCCACCGCTCCCTTTCAGACACAAGTCCAACCTCCGCTTCCACATGCTGTAACAGGAGTCTCCATCACGCCAGGCGTATCGGCGCAGCAGCCTGTCGGCATTACTCCACAGCTGCAACACCAGGGTCAGGTAGCTCCACCCGTGCCATCAGCTTATACTGCAGTGCGGCTTCAGGCCCTTCCCACTCAACCTCAGCCCCAACCACAAATCCAGCGTTTTTCTACAGGCGCGGTCCCCCTAGCCTCCACACATGGAATTCCCTACATGCCTCTGACTGCACTACAAGCTGACCTTCAGCCCCTCCTCACCTCAGGCTCCAACATCATCCATTACCCCGGAGGAGGAGGAGGAGGAGGCTCCATTAAGAGCTCCCAGCTGGAGGACGCCCAGAAGCTTCTGCTCCAGCACCAGGGCCTGCTGGGTCTGCCCAGACTGGGGGCGGCAGCAGGTGGACAGGGGGCTGTGGAGGGCAGCAGGACTGTTGGCTCTCTGGCCCAGATGGGGATGTCTGCTGAAGCCAGTGCGTTCATGGTCGCTGCTGCCGGCCTCAGGAGTCAGCACGCTGAAGGAGAGGAGGACAGGTGAGAAAAGATGTCCTCTTCTGTTCTATTTATTATGAAGTAAACTCTGTTTTACAAGCGTGTTCTTTATAGTTGAACACACACACACACACACAGTTCATTGTTGTCCAGCTGGTCTTTTAATTGCTGAGACAAAACACAGTGAATTCTACTTTTTCTACCCCGCACAATTAAAACAAGAAATGTGCATTCAGGAGTCTCATTATGTTGTTTCACTGAAGTGTGTTATGCCACATGGCCAATGTAGCTCTGCTTGCAATAGCCCACCCGTGCAATTGACCTCATTTTGTGGTGGATTTCTGATCTAGAAGCACAATGTCACATTTGCTGGATCCCCTAAGGTACCCCTGGCAGCCCTCAGAAGATTGCGAGTTAAAAACAGCTCACTGGACACGGCTATTGTAAAACGTCCATGTCTGGCTCAGGAGCAGTGGAGCTGTTGAGTCACTAAGGGAGATGGTGACTCAGCAGATGTGTTGCCCGGGTTGACCCCCAACCGTCACACGTGTATCTCGATTGCCTTCAGTAAGACCTTTTTCTGCTTTCCTGCCTCGTGACATCCATCCTTAGCCGTTCGGTCTTCTATTAGCCCGATCGTTTGTTCCAACCTTGAGAGCGTTGCACGTTTGTTTACATGTAAAAAGTATTAAAGGCCGCGTAATCTCCAAAAATTGCACGGATTGGTCTGAATTGGGTCAACGTCCTGGGAAAAACTTACCCATGTCTTCTGGGGTCTGAGCGGGATTAAAGTTGTGTCGCATGAAATCTGATCATTTCAATTCAATTCATTTTTATTTATATAGCGCCAAATACAACAAATGTCATCTCAAGGCACTTAGATAGTAAGTCCAATTCAAGCCAATTGGAATTCAATTAATTAATAATAATCATAATTCATAAAATAATCCAATTCGTTCATATAGAGCCAATTCAAAAACAATTTCCTAGCTAAGAAAACCAACAGATTGCACTGAAACTTTTTGTTTTTCGGTCCAATCTCCCGGCCTGAGCGTGCCTGAGGCGACTGTGGAGAGAAACGACTCCCTTTTAACAGGAAGAAACCTCTGGCAGAACCAGACTCAGGAAGGGTGGCCATCCGCCTCGACCAGCTGGGGTTTGAGAAGACAGAAAGGGGGGGAGGGGGCCGCGGCGGCGGCGGCACTGTAACACCATTCAAAGGATATCTGTTGGAACAGGGAAACACGAGTTAATGACCACAATAATATCACATATACATAAAGAGAGTAAAGTGAGGAAAGGTGTGACAGATGAGGCCCCCCAGCAGTGTAGGCCTATAGCAGCTTAACTATGGGATGTTTCAGGATCACCTGAGCCATCCCTAACTATAAGCTTTATCAGAAAGGAAATAGTTGATCGACACTGACTGTGGAGAAATGGAGCGCTGTTGTTTCCGGTGTGCAGCCCTGTGCTCTCGTTGAGCTAAAGTCGTGTTGTGTGCGCCACAGAAATGCGCCCAGGGATCCAGAGGACGTTCTTCTGACTGCTGTCAGCCGCACACCGGGAACCTATTACAGTGGAAACCGCTTATAGTGGTCACGGATATAGTAATACACCACTTATATAGATCAAAAGGCTTGGGACAGAATCATTTCTATACAAATGCTGTTTAAATAATTCGTTTATAGTGATCAAGAAATCCGCTTATAATGTTCATTTTTGGCCATTTTATGAATGTAAACATGTGCAAAAATAATTTTAAAACTACGTGTAGCTATTTTGTGTTTTACTCCCTTGATTCCTTTCTGGACGTCTGCTTCTGCCTCGCTAGCTAACGAGTTGACACCGGGCAGCAAGCGCGCGAATCATGGCTGGAAGTCATTTTCTCTGAATGAAAAACGTAGTCTCCTCGAGGCGTATGACAAATTACCAAAAACGAGCCAACGAGATGCTGCGGCGAAGCTTGGCACCGGCGGCACAGCAAGGAATAAGTTACGTACTGTATTTGAGTTAGCCTACAGTATGTCTGCGCACTGCGCAGTACTGTAATTAAACTTGCATGATAATAAAATTCAGTAAATGCTGAAGCTATCCGTTTCATTTAACTTTTCTCATTGAAAAACGATACAAGTGGCATTTAGATGATATCCTGCATAAAAAAAAAAACAAGTGAAATACCTGTAATACAAATTCGGTTTTAGTAATCAACCGCTTATAGTGTTCAAATTGGCTCTGGACCAACGTGATCACTATAAATACGACCACGTGCTCGTAGACATTGCTGCTTTTATTTATCCGTTGGTAGTTTAAACATTTTCCTCGATAATTCTTAGCGATCGAGGGGATTAAACGTCTAGAGGTTTGAAGCAAAAGTTTGCAGAGCGCATGGATCCTTTTTAAAGTTTGACATTAGCAATAACATTGTGGGTTTTGGCGAGCGCCGCGTGCCGGTCTAAGTTGAACGGTGGAGCGCCTGCAGACTTGAATTTGACGTAATGGTCGCCGCAGACAGCACAGGACTGTATCCGTGAGGAGGCATTTGTCACCGGCTGGCGTTACCCCATCGAGGCTGTGTATATCTGTGTTGTGCGTCTGTCGATGTTTCTGGCCATGAATGAGCCACTGTCCTGCAGCAGCGAGTGTCTGATTTGTTTAAAGACCAGTTATGTCCAGTGTTTTTTCTCTTTGCTGTCATTGCTTTTCTGTCCACTTCTTTTTCTCTGTCAACGTCATTTTCTTTCTTGGCTCTGCTTTCCCCTACCCTTGCCACTTTCTTTCTCCTTTAAGATATTTCTCCCCCCCATGCATACTTCTTTTTGTGTCTGTTAATAACATGTTTTTTAATAGTGTCCAGTCACATGCCTACTGGTAACGCCGTTAGCCTTCGGTTGCAGAGGGCACAGTGAAATGAGCTGTAGTGGGGACGGGTAAAGCCACCGTTCCATTTAGTTAATGTCACGAGTCATCAAAAGGTCTGCTACACTTTGATCTTTTGGGTGCAGCTCTGATGGGAAGGTTTGTTTAGCCAGAGAGTTTGATGTGTTTGCACATTTAGAACGTACCAGCTGCATTTGTTCTTCCTTTCATTAGCGGTAGCCCGTTGTCAGAATCCACTTTGGCTCTTTAAAGGCCTTTAAAGGCCTTGTTAAAGCAGCAAAAAATTTTTAAAAAACACCTGATCTTGGACTGCTGCCAGGTCGTAAAATGGCAACGCCATAGAGGGTGTGTCTGTTTTGCAGGATTCTGCTCGTTTTGCTTCCACCTTCCTGCTGCTGGTTCTCATATCTGTCAGTCATATTAATTAGTGCTCACAACAGGCTCCCGTGGCCCCCTGGGGCAGAGTCGCTGTCCCACAGGCCAACGTCGGGATCGTTTGATCTTTGCATGCAAGCCAACAGGGGAAAGGATTCTTGTACCTTCTCATAAACACACCTGCACCTCAAGCAGACTATGCACCTGTCATCTGTGCCATACTTACTGTACATGCCTTTCTTCTTGTCCTTCAGCAGTGGCTTGCAGAGAATGACTTGGTGTCATTATTATTTACTACAAATACGGTGTATAAGATGGTCCAATTCATACCTAGTTGTATAGGCTGCGATTAATTTTCTTTTAATTATAATCTAATCAGTGCTATAAGGGTGAAGACCTAAATTTGTGCCTCACCGCGTTATTTTTCTTTGTTTCAGATAGAATGTATCCACAGCAAAGGCAAAGGCAAACTTTCCGAAGCATTTATACGTGACGCCAGTAGGTAAACGCTCATGATCATTTGTAGGGAAAAAACATGGCGATAACATGCATTTTGCAGCCAGAATAGCTGGAGTGCCTTATTGCATGTCGAGTGTTTCTTATAGGGACTGTTGTTATGTGTGTGACTTCATCGTTTGGAGCTGCAAAAGGGGAAAGTGCAATCCACTGACAGTGTGCCCATAAAAATCTGCCTGCGGCGTTTCTTGGGCTCAGCTTTTTTATTCTTTTCATTCCAAAAAGTTTCTTTTGCGTTCCTCTGCACATTTAAGGCCTTTTTTTATTATTTTTTTTTTTTAAGATCAGCTGCAGAGTCGTGGGTTTCAGTGATCGTTAATCAATGGAAACCGCTTTTAAACGGTAAACAAGGAAGTCAAAGGTAGATGTCAGGGTGTGGTCCTTTTTTCTTTTTTTTTTGCGCTTTTTTGCGTCTTAAGAGATAAGACTTGCTGTTTTGATAAAGTTACAAAGAGCTCAGTAGTTTCTACTTGTTTTTTTTTTTCTATTACGAGTTGTTCTACAGCCTCTTTGCTAATACTTAAAAATCACATGAGTTTTTAATCCCAAGGGCTTCCCCTGCAAAAAGCTAAAGAAGCATTTGAGCTGCTCAAAGTGGCCGTGTAAGTTGCGAGTAATGCCACGGCAAACATTTGGGAATCGCTGCTGGCGTGCACGCACCCCTCCATAATGACTGCACTGTTTGTACATGTCTGACACACACGGCAAAGAAGCCAACGACGAATGACTCATCGGCTCTAAAGTTTTTTATTAGAAATGATTGGCAGTCGTTTACAAA
Source organism: Odontesthes bonariensis (assembly GCF_027942865.1). NCBI lineage: Eukaryota > Metazoa > Chordata > Actinopteri > Atheriniformes > Atherinopsidae > Odontesthes > Odontesthes bonariensis. The sequence continues at coordinate 8,996,402 of NC_134516.1, read as the reverse complement.
CTGAGGTCACAAAACCAGACGTTTTTCCAATCAATACGGGGTCATTTTAAGATAAAAGATTGAATAAACAAACAGCTTTCTGTCAACAAGTGATGTCTATTGATCCCTCCTGGAGAATTATATAAATATGACTGTCATTAATGATTGTTTAAAATGTCCAGTTCATCTATTTTTAGGAATTTGTTCTGAACATGTCCCAGCCTTAAAATGTGTCCGCTCGGCATCTTCATGCACATTAAATTTTGACCCAGGTTTTGTTTGATTTAAAGTTTGAAAGCAGCTTTTGTATTTGGCTCTGACACACCGGGCGGCGCCTTCTGTCTGTCAGCAACAATAAATCACACCCGAGGCGTTGGCGAGTAATCTGCTGATTAGATTCGACATGTAGTTATGCTTTAGCTGAGGCATAAACTTTAGACGGGTCGTCCTCCCCGTCATGCTGTTGTACCGGCATTTTTCCACAAGGTGGCAGCCTGTGCCCAATAATCCTCCCAAGCGTTTTTTTTCTGACAGCTGTTTATGTAACCATGATGTGCTTTTGAGAGTCACTGACCTAAAACCGGTCTTGTAGCAAACTGGAAATGTCTTTCTTGCACACAGTGCATGAATGAGAAACTAATGAGGGGGTTTCACTCTCCTCTGTGTAGATATGATGAAAAAAATTAAATGATAAAAGAAAAAGATATAAATATACACGGTGCATGTTTTGTTGTCTTATCAGCATGGTGCTGACTGACAGTTTTTTCACTTTGCATATTGAAATAATATGCAAATTATTATGTTTTTGTACTTGGCATTATATATGTGCCAGTAGCCACACTAACTCTCTAGAGCAGAGATACTCATTTTGCGGCTCCTCAAGCTTTAATTGGCGGCTCGCACTCGCATAGTAGTTTATAACAATATGGTAACAATAACAATCATTTTTTTTCAAATAACATACAGCCAATACTGCACAGTATTAAGTATTTTTATTAAGTTTGTGTTTTTGTAGTATTAAGTATTTTTATTAAGTATTAATGAAGGCTTAATGGTGTTTCCTAAAGGGGGCACACTGTTAAACCTGGCAACGCAGCCCGCTTAAACCACCTCACACCTGACCGCAGTGCACACTAGCTCCTTTAGCCAGCGCGAGATGCAGGCACAATGGATCGGTTTTTGATTAAAAAGGGTAAAAACAGCACAAAAACCAAACGAAAATCAGCATGAAGACGCCAGAGAGGGGACGAGCAGGCAAACGTCGGGTGTACCGCGAGATGCAGGCGCAATGGATCGGTTTTTAAATTAAAAAAAAGGGCAAAAACCAGCACAAAAACCATGCTCATCCTGAATGTCTCACTATGATTACAACAACAAACTACAAATACAACATGAAGAAAGTCAAGGACATGCACGCCAGCTTCCGCTCATCCCAGTATTAAGGTAAATGTGGTCTGAATTGAAAATGTATCGGCTGTGTTGTTTCCTTTTTTGTGGGATGTTTTATATGTAGAAATGTATATTTGCAAAAGGGAACTTTAGTATGTTGTTGTAAAAGTGGCCCTTCCCTTGATTTTGCTGCCAATGTGGCTCTTGTGAAAAAAATAGGGAGTATCACTGCTCTAAACAATATAGGGCGACCACTGGCAGAATGTGTGTCACTATCTTAAGTCAATCGCTGTCCAATATGAGAACTGCCTCTCCCTCTATCTCTTCCCGTGTGTGTGTGTGTGTGTGTGTGTGTATATATATGTATATATATATGTATATATATACACACACACACACACACACACACACACACACACAAGAAATAAATGTAGGTGTGCATTGTCACCATTCATCGGGTGATCTATATTGACTAATTTGATTCATCCTCAACCAATTTTTCAGGAAGTTTTGCTCGTTTGAGTGCACATATAGTGTAGTGGTAAGATTGCCACCTTTCATGTGGGTGACCTGGGTTCAAATACCCTGCATGAAAGGTACGACCCTGCCTGTTTTGGATAAAAGTGTCTGCCAAATGTATAAACATAGACAGTTTACTCTCTGTGATTATTTTTCCTAAATGTGTAGAATTGCTAGTTGCTTAATTTATTTACAAGCTAGTTGATATTTGATAAAGATAGACTCGGCCACTTCACGAGACATTCATGATAAGTTCACTTCTGCAGGTTGCTCGGATACCACCGCACAAACGCTGTCTATCTCAAAGAAATAGTTTACACCTTAAGTAAGTGGTTACAAATGCCAGTTGTAACCAAATGCACCAAGATTCGACCAGATTTTGAGGTTTTATAGAAACCTATTGTTTCCAGAAAATAGGCTGTGGCAGAACAGCAGTTAATTGGCCGATGTTTGACATTTTCTTTTGCCTCATTTTTGCACATTTTTAAGCAAACTGCCCAGAGTGAGGGGACAGACCTCAGTCAGCACCATCAGGCCTGAAGGAAACGCTGTCTAATGATAGTTGAATGACCTATTTTCTCGTAAAAGGCGGCTTTATTATCTGCTGTACGGGACCTTTTTCGGACTCGTTTAACGTAATTCACGAGTGCTATGTTGTGCTCGGGAAGAATTTTTTTTTTAATATATAATAGTAAATTATTCTGCGCATTATCATGCTTTCATACGGGCCAAAGTCTTTAAACCTGTTGTTGTAGCTCAAGACTGTGCTGCAGCCGCACATCTGGCCTGCTACCACCAGAAAAAAAAACAAAGGAGCGGCCGCCGGAAACCACATTTAAGAAACGTCCCCTCGGTTTGTTCCATCCATCCGTTTTGACGTCTTTTGAAGCAGAATTTCAAACAAACACACACTACCCTGCCCTGCCCCCCCGAAAGAGATGCTTCACAGTGAGGAGGAAAAGTAATATTTCAGTGTAAAGCTCCTTGCGACCTTTCCCACTGGTAAAACACTATCGGATCACCGCATGGAGCCGCACGCTGCAGAGAGCCTCAGGCCAAAGCTTCTGGACCGCCGCTGTGCAGATCCCCTCTATTTAGATAGTCAGCTCTCTGGCTGCAGATTCATGTTACCGCGGGTGACGTTTCATGATGTCAGCGTTCGTGTAATATTCGCTTATTTGCAGTGAGTGCAGAGGCTGCAAATGTAATCCTCTATGCCCGCGTCCTACGAAAGCGTTTTGTTTTTGTGTGTAATTTGCACAACTCATCTTTATCCAGTCTTTTTGGTATTTTAATGTAGCACTCGTGACTCGCTAAATGTGGAGGCTGAGAGGTTGTCTCTGTCATAAATGTCATAGCTTCCTCCTTGACGGGGGGTCGGTGTGAGATTTCTGAAACCGAATACCCCATCCATCAGGAAAGCAAGGCCCCGTGAGTTAAGCCGCGGAGATATCGGAGCTCGCGGGGGTGTCTGGTTGTTTTTCGCCCTGCCTTCGCTCCGTTTCATGACTCATATGGCACAGAGGCTCGGTTATGTAAGGCGGTTGCGTGCGAAGGCGGACTGATTGACTTACGCTCCAAAAGAGCTTCAGCCCTGAACCTGTCTGCGTTTTAGGGCGTTCTTCCTCTGTGCGTTTTTTTTTTTCGGGCAGAGATCAGTGGGGATGGGGGGGGTTATTCTCTGCTGCGAACAGGTAGAAGGTTGCTTTTATATGCTACCTTGACTCACTCCTCAGGAATTATACCTCAAAAACTAAAATGACTGCACTTCCAGATCCAGCTGTGTGATTCTAAAAATGTTGTTTACAGATGCTTGCAAGTCCATATTAGTAAAAAACACGCTTCCCTTTGCTTGTGTGTGTGTGTGTAATCTGCTGTGGCTCTCCGTTGACCAGAGGCCAGAGATAAAAGCCTCCCAAACCGGATTCTGCCAGTCTGCAAACATAGCCGCACGCACACGCACGCTGGCTGATTCAGTAACACACAAACAAGATGCACAGACCCATGCAGACACGCACAAGCGATACTGTTAGAGAAGTGATGTGGAAGGAAACTGGCGAATTACAGTACGGGACGCGAGCAAATGGAGGAGAGCCAAAAGAAACGCAAGGAAAGAGAAACCAAGCGCAGGAAGATATTGCAGCGTGAGAAGTGGAACAAGACCGATCTGCTATAGGCTGATGGATTCCAGCTGCGCGGTGGCTTTGGTGGAGGTTCCCCTGGTCGCATCTGTGGCTTCTTTGTGACGCCCTCTTATATGCATATGTTTCCTTGCATATGTTCACATAATTCACAGTCGGATCTGGGTTGTTTTTTTTTGGGGGGGGCCCACACACTGCGGCCTTTCTTTCAAACCACACAAGCATTATTTACACTCAGCTGGACGCTTTTGTGAGGGCGAACTCGGATAAAGGGAGCTAAAAGGAGGGAAAACCACACATTTATCCCAAATGCACATGAGGGTCAATGCTTACAGAACATAAAGGGCTTGTTTTTGTATTTGTCTTTATCCAAGTCTGCCTTCCTTTTACTCAACATTACAGTGCATGTAAACCCCCCCCCACACACACACACACACCCACACACTCTCTTTTTCCTTTTATGATCCCTGTGTCAAAGACTTGGAAACGGTTTAACTGTTCATCTCCTGTAATGCACTGTTTGGATGTCTCTGCAGTGCCGCAGTTAGGTTTTTTTTAAAGCCACAAACTTTAACTTTAAATCCAGGTGTTGCTTTCCTCAAACGTAGCTGGCACTTTACGTTTTTAGCCACGATCTAAACGCCACATTTTGTTTTTCTCTCTGGCTCACCGTCATTCGACACATTCGCCCCTTTTGTAAACCATCCAGGGTGTGGCAGAGATGCGCTCCACCCGCCATTTTTCTCTCCTCAGATTGGTGGAGATGTTGCGGATTGGGGCGCCGTTAGAGCTGAAGAGAGGGTTCAAATAAGCTCCGCCTCTACAGCTTGGTGAAAGCTTTTCGTGGCGAGTTTCCGCAGCCTCCGCGGGAAGACTTTACTTCGCCATTAAAGGGACATGAAGTCGAGTATTATTACAGAAACTCTGCCTTGTAGCCTCTTTGTTATTCTCAAGTCTAGAAACACGGCTAGCTTTAGCATTTTCTTTGGGTAATCAGTGGCTCAGCCTTTCGTACGGGCCACAGACACAACATCAGGACCTCAAGGTCTGTCATCATTGGCTGCGCCAATTCTGTCCGGTGATTGGCTGTAAGTAAGCTCCACGTCGGACTAGTTCCAAGCCTTTTGTTCCAAATGTGCATCTGCGCGCTGAGCCCAGACCTGCAAGTACACAATGTACAGACGTGTAGGACGAAAAGTCGTCCGTTACTGGTTCGGCCTGACAGCTGTTCCATCCCATATCGTCCAATCGTCAGTGCTTCAGGGCTCTCATTTGCGGCCACTTGCTGTTTTTTCGTGGGCTGGTGAAACTTACAACTAAGAAAAGAACACGTGACCTACAGCTAACGAGGTTAATAATTCCCCCCCCCATGGCTTTGTTGGTGGGTCGCCTCTCTCCTTTGTTCTCCATTTTTGTCCCTTGCTCATCGACTGATGCTGCTCTTTTCCCTGCTGACTTACAGTGTTTTGGGGTTTGATGTGAGGTCTTTGTCTGAACTGCCATCTAGCTCGATCCCCTTTGTTCAGAGTAGTGCGTGCAAGCGCCTGAGTGGGAACCAGCGTGATGCTACATGTGAGGCGTGCTCTTGCAGGAGCCCATACTGCGGGGGGGCGTGTCCCGTACGCATCCGCCGCCGGGGAGGGACAGCGTGCCTACAAGCCTTCTTGGTGGAACACTCTCTCTTTATTTTCGGGAAGCAGAGGTGCTCGTGCATTTTATGGGCAAAGTCGCTCCTTACCACCATCGCAGGCAGGATTTAGCAGGAAAGGAGCGGAAGGATGTGAAGGAGCGAGAGGCTGCAGGTGAAAGGGAGGGGCTTTCAGAGCGAGCTCGCAGGGTGTGTGGTCAAAAGCAGCTCATCCTATTGGACGAGTCCCTCAGATATCTGTTGACGGTTTACATAACAACAGAAGGGAAGGTGACGTGACTCCTCATGCAGTGAGATCACAGCCCCCCCTCCCTCCTATGTCTTCTCTCATGCATCCAATCATCTCAAAGTCTATATGTGATCCAGGCTTTGTAAAGAGGCAATCAGGAGGACTTAACACACAAACGCGCGCTCCCGCTGTATACACACTTTCTCTCCCATCGCCGTCCTACATATCTCCATTCTGGGCTCCATTATTGCTCAGGCTCCCCCCTATGTGAGGCGCCCCGTCAGCTTAGGGGAAGCAAGGGGTCGGGGCTAGAGGGTGCAGTGGTGGAAGCGCTGTTTGCTTTGAGGAGGGGGTAGGGGGGCTGTTTTTGGTCGGAGTGTGTGTTTTCAGCCTCAATGAGAGAGAAAGGGCAGGCGGGGGCAGGAGCAGGAGCAGCAGTGCGGGGCCGGAACGCCATGGCCCTAAAACTGCTCTTCTGGGAGCTGGAGAAGCATCTGAAGAGGTAATGACGGCTGTGGTGTTGTCACGTTGGGAGTGAAACAGGGACGTCAAAGGGCTCCGTCGTGATGTGTCTGATTATTGTGTCTGTGATGGCATTTAGTTGCGTGTGTTTTTTTATTTTATTTTATTATTATCTTTTTTCAGAGCAAAGAATGTACAAAAAAAACATTTTTAATTAAACTTCACTCTTGCAATCGTATGCAGTACGAGCATCACGGCACATCACCCTCAGCGTGTTCCAACTCCTGTTCCGCTGCCCTGAAGGGCTGCGTTTGAGGACACTATGTTCCCGCTATCGCACATGGCTGCGCGTTGAGCTTGACTTTGTGAAAGCACGAGAGCGTGATTTATTGATGCTTCCAGCTGTGTTTGTGCCTCCAAACCCAACCATCGGAGACGAGTGTCCAGTTCCTCAAGAGATCCACTTGACACCGAAAGTCTCCAATGTCCCAAATCCAGTAAATCTGAAATGTATACGGCGCGTCCCACTGTTTTCCCTGTACCAAACACCTACATTTGGATCTTCCTCTAGGGTGTGGAACATTTGTCTCCTACTGTTCTCTTTGCATAAGCATACATGTTTACAACATGTCACGGCTCATTTCACAGGAAAAAAAAGCAGAAGTCGCTTCAAACGCTAATTTCCAGGTCTATAAAATCCCTCATTCCTTTCGAGGGGAGCTTTACTGGAGTTTGTGACTGAGCTTCAGGAGGTAATACACAAATATACCGAAAGGTTACAGGTGCTGTCTTCTCCTTAGAGGGTGGGGGGGGGCTCCCTTTTAAAACTGAACTCGCACGGTGACACGCAGGCCTCTGACTGAGCTCGGCGCCACTGAACTCCCCCGGGCAGGGACAGATATAACTCGGCTAAGGTGCTTACGGCAGGAGCAGGTGTCTGAGAGGAGCTCAGACACAGCCAAAGATTGTATTGCTGCTGGATAGTTGCTACTTGCTTGGTATCTTCCCATGTCCACACCTGAATGTGTTAAAATGGTTCCCTTGGTTACCTTAAAATCACGAGTAAAATTGTGATGCCGAAAGCCACGACTGTTTATGGTTGGAACAATGAATGGATGAGCCAATCTATTCATCGTAGCCAAGTTGGTCATGAACTATTGTGATTATTTATCTGTTTTTTTGTATTCCCCAGGCAGATCAGTATCGATAAAGCATGAGGGTGGTCCTGCTCTACTCTACAGAACACACTGTTCTTATACCTGTCAGTCAAGCAGCCCACAAAAATGACAAATCTGAGCCTTTACTGTTTCTGCAGTCTGACCCAATCTTCTCCCACCGATGTCTCATTAGCCGCATTCGCACTGTATGAACCTTTGGCAGTTCTTATAACCTTTTAATCCACGGGGCCGTTTTTTCCCGCATTCCCACATACAAGAACTCGGGACCACGGCCCTCAGTTCCTATAACCATTTCAGCTCCTTCTCCTCAGCTGGGGCTGTTCTGGTTTCCATAGGAACACATCTGACGGAGGTGTTTGGTGGTCGGTAGCTCCGCCCCTTGTCATGCTGTCAGGCTGAAATGTTTCCTCATACGACGCGGACACAACCTGCGCGTGTTTAATAAGTTAAACTGACGTGTGGTCTCCTTTGTCTGCGGCGCTCTGCTCTCCTTCCTTCATGAAACCAAGAAGTATGGCCTGCGCTCCATCCTTCGTCTCCTGACTCTCTCTGTGAGCTCTTCCAGCCTCCATGTTAGACGCCCGATGTGATCGTCCATGATTAATATCACCATCATGCAGACCATGAACACGGTGGCCTCCCCGCTCTCCATGTTAGCTTCTTTGTGGTGTTTTTTTCTTCTCTCCTTATTTTTCGCGGGTTTTGTTTTGTTCTGTTTTGTTTTGTTGTTGAATGTGGTGCTAAAGTAACACGTCACTGTGGCAGACGGCTGCGCCGCATCAGTTTCTATTAAGGCTCTAGCATGGTTGCTGCGTCTGCTAGCGCGAGCGGTGTTGATGACGTCACGATTTCGTGCCCGCCATGTATAGTGGCGCAAATCGATGCGCCAGTCGTTGCAATTTTCTCCGTCACAGAGGTGGCGCTGCTACATGAAGGTTACCGCTACTCTACAGCCACGAAGGTGGAGAAGAAAACAATGAAGAGCAGGAATACTGTCATAATTATACTGCTGCAGTATTCAGATCATTTTAATTTTTTAATTCAGTTAATAGAGGTGAAGGTCTGAAACCCCCGGCATCAACAGAGTCTCTGCCCTCTTCTTTGCCTTCACGTATCTGTCCCGTAGCTTCTTCCACACATTCTTACAGAACTCTCCCTCTTTCCCCAAAGTTCTGCCCATCTCTGTGCACCAGTTTGGGGAGTTTACCCTGTGCTGTTTCACTGCAGTTTCGTACAGCTGCTGTACAAACGCACCTCCTCACTGAGCCTGGCCTCACAACAGTCCATCCGGTTTGTTGTTCTCGGCGCAACCAAGTTACAAAAATCGACTGGTGCACGACAACGCGCTGCACCGTCTTTTCAAGGGAAGCGCCAGGCCTGAAACGTCATTTTGATTTGACGTCACGGTGCGACACCGCGGTGACGGACGCGTCAACTATAACTCCGGCTTCAGGGTCCTGACTCATGTGCGAATGCAAACTGAAACAGTTCCCCTGGAGAAGGACAGTTCTTAGAACAGCTCTGTCCGAATGCGGCTATAGTCTGACGTCAAAGCACGGAGGGCGTTCAAACTTCTTGAGCTTAAAGGGGAACTCCGGGGCATTTGAAGCGCGTTTCCATTGCTAGAGGTTGTCAAATAATGATAGTAGGACACAGAGAGGTGCAAATCTGTGCTCCCTGTGTGGAGATAGCGCTGTTCGCTCAGCCTGTCATGCGAGGCTAATACGTGGTGGCTAAGGGGCAACTGCTAACCCTTCCACGTAAAACAACAACTTGCACACTGTAGAAACGTCACACCACTTTATAAACCATCCGACAATAAAGTCACAAGCCTTACCATCAAAACCATATGCATGGTTCTCACATTACTGGCATGGGGACGTTACAAAACAACTTTATAAACAGCATGTAACTCACCGGCTGGTTGTAGGCTCGCGCATGTGAAAGCCCAAAAGAGTCGATGGAGGATACTCCCATATACAAAACAATTATCTTCTCTAGAAAAACTGCGTTCAAGTATTTAAAACATTACAACAATACATGCCCAGTAATATTGTTGTAATGTTTTAAATACTTGAACGCAGTTTTTCTAGAGAAGATAATTGTTTTGTATATGGGATTATCGTCCATCGACTCTTTTGGGCTTTCACATGCGCGAGCCTACAACCAGCCGGTGAGTTACATGCTGTTTATAAAGTTGTTTTGTAACGTCCCCATGCCAGTAATGTGAGAACCATGCATATGGTTTTGATGGTAAGGCTTGTGACTTTATTGTCGGATGGTTTATAAAGTGGTGTGACGTTTCTGCAGTGTGCAAGTTGTTGTTTTACGTGGAAGATTTAGCTCTTGCCCCTTAGCCACCACGTATTAGCCTCGCATGACAGGCTGAGCGAACAGCGCGATCTCCAAACAGGGAGCGCAGATTTGCACCTGTCTGTGTCCTACTGTCAGTATTTACAACCTCTAGCAATGGAAACGCGCTTCAAATGCCCCGGAGTTCCCCTTTAAACGACAAAGAAAACCTAGGTCATATTTGTTTTGTCCAAGTGGCACCTATTGGGTGCCAATATAAATATTAGGCAGGTTTCCTCACTACCTGTTTTTAAACCTCATTTAAGGACACGTCTGTTTTCCCTGGCATTTTATTTGACACGGCACGAGTACAGCTCTGTACTTTGTACGTGTGTTTCATGTCTAATGTGTCTTTTCTTTTGTGTCCACTTATCTTTTAATTATTCCAGAGTTAGCACTTTGGTCAGCTGTTGTTGTTTTTAAATGTGCTTTATGAATAAATTGGATTGGCTCTCTCTTCGCACCCGTGGTGTTGTTAGTTTGCCTCTGATATCTGGACGGCACTTGGACCAGTTAGTTTTTCTGCAGGGTCAAGCCATGAGCTAATGGGATAATGTTTCACTTAAATGACATCAAGTCTGTGTGTATGTATCCTGCTGTGTGCTTGTCAGCACTTACGACCAGTAGGGAGAGACATTGCGTCATTTAACAGCTCGTGATCGCTAACCAAAGACCTTCCGCCGTGATTTGAGGATAAATCCAGGCAAGAAAATAGTTTTTATGGAGTTTTAGTCCAGAAAACGCAGTAAAGGGTGAAATACTGTGTGTCAGTTTAGAGTCTCGCTCGTTTAAAGTCGTAGCTACAGCTCGTTTTCCCTCCACAAGTTTGATGCGGGATTTTATGCAGGACCGTGCAGCAGGTACAGAGATGCTGCATGTATTATTACAATGAGGAAGCTCTCCTCCAATCAGAGACGCTCGGTATGCTAATGAGCTCGCTGCTCTGCCAATCGGGCGGCGGTGGGGCGCATTAATTATCCAGAGAGGGAGCCGAAGAGCGCGGAGCTGCAGCCCGCCGCCTCAGTCTTTTGTGAGCCCTGTCCCGGCTGCCAGCTTCGCGGTCGCCCCGGAGAGGAGACCCGCTGTCCCGCGTTCAATAATGCGCACTTTTTGCTACTTTTATACCGCTGGATTTCCAGTTTTTACAGCCGAAGAATCGCCTTCGGGGGTTTTAATGGGCGGGATAGCATGAATTCCCAATGTTGCACAGTGGCGATGGACCTTGGCGTTTGTCAACTGAGGAATTTCTCGATATCGTTTCTGTCCTCTGTGCTCGGGAAGGAGCGCGCATCAGTTGACAATAGGTAATGTATCTGCCGGCGGTGCAGCCGCTTTATTCCTCCACATCGGAGCCTGCAGCTTTGTTGCATCGATCTCCATTTGCTTTTGCTTTTGCTTTGTTGCGCACGCAAATCGTGATTTCTTCTCCCCCCCCCCCCCAAAAAAAAAAAAAAAAAGATTCGCTCGTTTTCCTCCTCGTGACAGCCTCAAGCGCACGAAAAACCTTCGCTTTTTTTTTCTTTTTTGTATCTACATCTATGCAAAGGGATAGTCCCGGCATTAAAACGTTCTCAGACACATTTCCATCCAGCCAGCCGCAGTGCACGGCCAGTGTTGCATCACCCGGGCTGACTAACCGCAGCGCTTTCTCTCTCTGTCCTCCAGCTCTTCGGGTGCAAGTGTGGTGGCCATCGACAACAAGATTGAACAAGCAATGGTAGGCGACTGTTTTTCCACCCTTAACCCTCCATTGTGTTTGCACAGGCTCCGCGTGCATATGCTGCCTCTGTTATGTAACCCAAACATTGCTGTGCGCTCCCATTCCGCCTCCTCTGGCTTTTGCTGGTGTACTTTTTATTTTGTTGCACTGCGTTTGAAGGGGAGATCACCGGCATTATGTGTCCTCTTCATTCAGAGGAAAAACTTAGATCGAGAAAAGTTTTTGTTTGTTTGTTTGTTTGTTTGTTTGTTTTTTTTTGCAGAGCAATGAATGGAGTGCCGGAAATGAAGCTCCAATGGCGTAAATTGCCAGTAAAACATTTCTGCACCTGCAACAGGGGCTTCCTGCTCTATCACGATTTTGATCAATGACCCCCTCGGGCTTGTTGACAATTTAATGTTTCACACGCCACCCTCCTTCCGTTTCTGTGCACAGTGCCCTCTCCCCCTCAGCCTCTCCGGCCGTTGTGTTGCTAGGCAAGCAGCGGGCTCCCCTCTGCGCAGTATAAATAACTCGGGCGGTGATTGGCTCCTCCCACTCCGGTGCGGGAACATTTTGTTCCTTCGCTGGGGCAGGGAGGAGGGGCGGCTCCACAGTGGAGGGGATGCTCAGATTATTAAGCAAACTGGTTTTGCTACCAAGCATCATCGTGACAATAATCTGGAAGAGTGTTCCCGTACAGCCTTTTTTGTTTTAAACTGTAAAAATCCACCAAAGGGACGCGGTGTCACACATTTTTCTGTTCGTGTTGCATTGTGGGCTGCAGTTTGTTTTGTTTTTATTCTAATTGGGAGTCTCTCGTTATAGAATTATACAAATATGTAATATTTTGTTCGTGTTTGGATGAAGCGCTACAGACAGTCGATTTAGAAATGAGCCCCAAAAATAAAACGGCACATCAAATCAAATGTATTTATATAGCACATTTCATGTACAAACAGTTCAAAGTGCTTCACATAAAATAAAAGCGTTGCAGCAGGGAGTGGAAGAAGCATTAAAAATACATAAAAGAATATAAAGAGAAACAAATAAAATCATTTAAATGAATTTAAAGACATCCTCAAATTTGATTTGGTAGAATCCACCAACTTTTATTTATTTTTATTTTTTCCCTTAAAAATGTTGCAATCATCAGTTAAGAGTCAACACCATCCTGTTTTTTTTTTTTAAATTGATTAAGCCGGTGGTTCTTTTCTTGATACATTTGCTACTAAAGTGATAGAAAATTTACACAATGAAATTACACATTTAGTCTAATTTACAGTCCAAAACCTACCAATAAGTTTAATGGTAATTGTCAAAATTGTCCAACAAAACAGCTGAAATATTTGAGCTCTTATATATGTGTGTGTGTATATACAAATATATATATATATATATATTATTTTTAAAGAAGCATGTAAGATTTGGAAGTATTTGGCCCTCTTTGTGAAGTAGTGAGGACTCTTCTCGATAAGCAGTTTGGACGAGTTGTCTCGTCTCGGTGTTGCAGCAGCGGAGTGGAAGTGCTGCATTATTTCTCTGATGATCTCGCTGTGCCTCTTTCCTCAGGACCTGGTAAAGAGTCACCTGATGTACGCCGTGCGGGAGGAGGTGGAGGTGCTGAAGGAGCAGATCAAAGAGCTGATGGAGCGCAACACTCAGCTGGAGCAGGAGAACAACTTGCTCAAGACTCTCGCCAGTCCCGAGCAGCTGGCTCAGTTCCAGGCGCAGGTCCAGACCGGCGGCTCCCCGACCGGCGCCGCCCAGCCGCCGGGCCCACCTGGAACCGCTCAAGCCCCCCCTTCCACACAGAATTCTGGCACATCGGCGTAACGCGGCAGCTGGACACTGGAGAACTCCCCGAGAACGAGGAGGAATGGAATACAGAAGAGGAAGCAGCCTCGCCATACTGTGAACAGACTTAAGCCTCCTCACGAACGACCTATGCCGCCATTTTGGAGGATCACACACTTCAACTGAAGCGGAAACAACTTTCTTTTGTTGCACATTTAATTTAACTGAAAAGACTGTGGAGTTGCCCTGGTGTGTGTGTGTGTGTGTGTGTGTCCCTGCTCCGTCTGCGACTTTAACTACCTGCTTTCAGACAATCGTATTCGTCGTGCTCGTTGTCGTCGTGGTGATAAGAAGGGGGCAGCGCAGAGCTGACGGGAACGCACAGCCAAACGCTCGCATCACTTGCACTGGCCGCAGCCAATCGTAGGAGCCCTCCTGAGCACCGTGGGGGATGTCTTGCCCGTGAAAAGAGTGCCATCGCCTCGCTTCATTCCCACCCGCACGCTGTTTTTTTGGCTCCCTACACTCGTTTTTTTTGTTTTTTGGTCCCATTTGCACTTTCTCCAAACGACGTGGACAGACCTAAGGGACAAAACGAACGATTTGCGGACCCATCTGGAATGGGAAGTTTGTGGCCCTGCGTCCTCACAGCTTTTGTAGATCACAACAGTCCAGGCACAGGCCAGACACAAAACTTGTGTCACACACTCATCGCTCACTTTCAGAACTGTTTTTTTGTTTTCTAAAGTCCACGCCCCTGGCACACTCCCTTCATTCTTGGATGGAGCATTAACTATTCACGCAGGGAATCAGTGTTTTTTTTTTTTTTTTTTTCAATTCCTGAGGGCTTGGACCGTTGTGCTCTCGTCTGTTTCTGTTTAAGCTCTTGTTGATGTAATAAATGTCCAAGTGGTCTCTTAAAATGAGTAACAGAAAGCTGAGTAAATAGGACATGACTGTTTGTTGGTAATGAACTTTGTACAGATTAAAAGTTTCCAATTAAACTTTGCCAAGTGCCTGGTTTCTAACCATAGATACATATATGGAGCTTATTTTTTTTTGGTTGTTTTATCCACGTGTATATATATCTATCTATGGTTTTGCCAGGTTTTGAACTACCTGTGATGTCATAACTCAGGGTGGGAGCAAAAGAGGATGTTATACCTCCACACTAAGATGCTGTCTCTCCTGCAGTGACACACGGCTTTGTACTGTATGTGAACTCTTCTGTGGTCTCTTCAGACTTGACCGCTCAAATGATCTGGACTCTTTACGATTTGGAGAAATGTGTGTGTGTGTTTTTTTTTTTCATGTAAATTCATTTTTCTTTTTCTTTTTTCCTTTCATGTTTTTTGTCTTTTGTACTGCCAAGTGTGTGAGTCGCTCCCAGTGCGACCGGAGCGTGGGACACAATGAGAGACACACTTGGCACAAGGAAAGGAAAATGCCTAGCAAGAAGTGTGTCGATGTTTTTGTGCATGTTCCTTCAGCCCATCACAAATGTGACGTTACAATTGCACTAGACAGTTGCACCTCAAATAAAAAAATAAAATAAAAAACCTGGACTGTTTGATTTCATTGTAGAAACGATGGTCCGCGCTTCACACGCAGGCCTGATGTGATCTTCTAAGAGATGTTTGCTGAAAGACGGACAGCATTTTAATGGCATGTGAGGGGAAAAAATTTAATTTAAGCCGACAAATGTTGGCCGCAAGCAATTAAACAGCAAAATTAAATAAAGCTAGAACAAAAAAAATCCTCAAAGCAACGACGTATTCCTCCCTCTCCTCTTCAACCTCAATCTTCCCGGTTAAACTGGAGCTCATTGGGCACACGCGGAGGCGGAGCGTGATGTAAACAGCATCCATGCGAGAGCCTCTCATTGGTCACTTACGACGAGCCTCCTATAGGCATCCTATGTTGGCCCCGCCCATCACATGGGCCGGAAAACTGCTGGAGAGTGAGCGGACGGGAACATTGGAGCAGCGTCACACAGATTTGAACTCAGAAACATGTGACTTGAGCGCGTGGAAAACGTTTTTATTTATGGTGACACGGCTCCTATTTGGCCAATTGTGTGTGTGTGTGTGTGTGTGTGTGTGTGTGTGTGTGTGTGTAAAGACGGTTGAAATGCTCCTGGAAAACGAACTGAGATTTATCAGTAAGTGGTCGTCCATTACAGAGGCAGGTGCACCTTATCGCTTCATATTCTAAAGATTCGGGGAGCTGAACACATACAAAGCGGACCGTTGAACATCTGAGCCGGAAACCCACATACCGTGCTGTGCAAACTGCGGACTTCTGGGTGTGCTGTCCCTATTATTGTAGGCCTAAATCTTTTTAATCGCAGATGCTTCCATGTACAGTGCTTGCTATTTTTGTGTATGGACGCTGTAAAATGAATGTAAGATAATCAAAACAAGCACCGTTGCTGATTAATATATGAAAACCAAGATCATGAAGTAGGTTATTAAATATATATATATATATATATATTAACATCATGGTGTATTTATTAAGGTAGGGTTTAATGCGGGGACATTTTTATGGGATTTATCAACCTTGTGGGTTAGGACAGGTTGTTTTTTTTGGCATTGATGTATCATGGTAGGAAGGAAAAGTTTTAAACTATGATTGTAAAGTGTATTATGTTGAATATGAAACCATATTAATTGTCCTTTATATCACAGAGCCACAAGCTACCTAGAACAGAACTATGCTCCCATATAGTCGTGTTTGATGTTGTTTTGAACGCACAAAAGGAGGTTTTAGTCAATCAAGGAATCCAAGAATGAGATTTAGTGTAATTTGACTGCTAAACACAAAACAACGCTTAAAGCATCTTTAATGTACCTGCTGCTCTCTCTGTAATGTCAGTAAAACAGTATAAATGAGGAGTTTGATGCTGTGCGTATTCCTTTGAATGAATTCAGTGTTGCTCCCTCCGGGCTAGCTAACCACACACCGTTGGCTTTATGAATCCCATGCGGTGCATCAGAGACTCTGGAACCCTGCATCTACCTCGGGGTGCACCAGCTCAGTGATGATCCTTTTTCTCCCGTTCGGCTGTAAAGTACACGCTCAAATGCGATCAAAATTGTATGATACTTTGATTAAATAACCAGAAACTCAAACTGTGATCTTTTCGATGCAGCTTTAGAGTTTTAGACCGATTGATGTAAAAAGTTACGATAAGTAAAGTGCATCAGTTTGAGAAGTCCTGGGTCAAAATGTAATCACCTGTGCTTTGGAACTGCTGTGCACAGGGGTGGAGCAGTGATTTTAAATGTGGGGGTGTTCCAGGGGGGGCACATGAGCGCCACATCAAGCCCATAGACACGACACTGAAGTTTGCATCCGATTCACGAATTAAAGGGATAATCCGGAGTAAAATGCAATTTAGATCAATTTACGGGATGTTGGGAGTACGTACGTTACGTTGACATCAAAATCATGTCATTCGGATGTGTTTAGAGAATTTCGATTTGACCGTTTTTAGCCAAAAGTCGTTAGCCTGGAAGTGATGAGGGCATCGAGTATCGCCACTACAAAACGCTATTTTTATACCTCTTCTACAGCTCCAAACAACATAACACTTACGTGGTAGTGAGTAGAGGGTCCCTAAAGCCAAACCCAAGTGTCCCGAGGTCTTCATGTGGTCGGATATAGAGTCCAGAATTAATTTAATCAAGCCAACCATTCCGGAAATGTGTCTGCTGCAGCTGCCGGTTAAGACCGTGGTGAAGTTGGTTTGAAATTGGTTTGAAAAAAAAGACACCTTATTTCCTTATTGTGAATATCTGTCGAATATCCAATATCAAACCAACTTCACCACGGTCTGTAGCGGCAGCTGCAGCAGCAACATTTCCGGAAAGGTACTGGCTTGATTAAATTCATTCTGGACTCTATATCCGACCACATGAAGACCTCGGGACACTTCGGTTTGGCTTTAGGGACCCTCTACTCACTACCACGTAAGTGTTATGTTGTTTGGAGCTGTAGAAGAGGTATAAAAATAGCGTTTAAAACACAATATAAATTGATGCCCCCATGGCTATGTTGTCAGTCCGAAATCTCCGTGCAAGCAACACTGTCAGGGTCGGATGAAATTTTTTTGCGTCTTTGCTATTGTCCTTTAAATGGATGGGCATAAAGGGCCATTTCACTGCATTTTTTGCATTTTGATCGCCCTAAACTAGGTCCTGTATGGAAACTACAATAGTTAGACTGCTCAAATCTGGGTGGAATTATTCTAAAGAGGCTGTAGATTCATTAAAACCTTGTTTGGGATTTGTGAAACCTTTTTCTGATTTGTGAAAATGCAGAACAGGGCCATTTTACTGCTTTTTTTTTGTATCCTCATCACCCTAAACTAGATCCTGTATGGAAACTACAATAGTTAGACTGCTCAAATCTGGATAGAATTATTCTAAAGAGGGTACAGGGTCTTTAAAACATATTGTATGTTGGTGCATTACAGGGTGGGCAAACCGTTAATATAATACATCCATGGGGCAAACGGAAAATGTGGGGGGGGGGTGAAATCATCTTGCTGTAAAAAGTGGGGGGTCTCGAATCCCCCACGGGTGCAACACCCGTGCATCCATCGGGCTTCTTGCTGCCCTACTCGGCTCTCCCTCCTCAGGTCCGTCCTGATCCCAGATTCTGACCTCGTAGTGGCTGTCTGGCTGCAGTGGGTCAGACGCTGAGTGGCGACGCAGCTCTTACTCTTTATGTCCAGATGGCACTTTGGCAAATCCCATTTCATTTACAAAAGGTGTTTTCCTCAAGCAGGCTGGCGCTGGCATTGGGACAGGATGTACCGAGAGGCACTGGGATCACCTTTGGATTAACTTGATCTATTTGTGTCGGTGGCAATATTTGTAGGCAAAGGGAAGCTATTTATATAAAACAAAGATATCTTTAGGGCCGTTCTATTAGTTGCAATTCAGCATTTATTGCACATAAACCAATGTTGGCGCTGCTTTTATTTTTGACCCACTGTTTCCAGACATATAAAGACCATTCTGCCCCCGAATTGACCTAAAAAATCCTCTTTACACCCCCAAGAGTGAACCTCCCACAGTGCTGTTGATGTATTCCTTGTTGCTGAGAAAGCAGGTGGGCTGCTGGTTAAACCCTCAATGTCCAGACTGTCAATAAATAGGCCTGCCCCTCCCGTGGGCCTCCCAAGACTCCAGGCGGGGATTAGCTCATCCGCTGTCCCGAGCTTTGGAAATGTGCCTCATGTTTGTACACAAACCGAAAAGAAAACCTGTTTACGTGAGCAAATGTACAAAGGCTAAAGGCAGATTTTTTTTGTGGAGAAATCTGATGTTAAACAATTGACTGCACAGCAGGTGAAGACTCAAGAATGTGTCGGGATAAGCATTCAGTTAGTCAGCAGGTTTTAATGGTTTAATTTTGAACTTGACTGCCTGTGGGGTCAGACAGTGAGGCTTTGTTCCTCGGCCTTATATATTAATCTAATGTTCTACCCCGTCCACTGCACCCTCTGAGTCCTCACGGACGTCTCTGATGCAGTTTACATCAGTTGTCAGCGGAGTCTTGTTCTCTGTTGGACACACGTGCGCTCAATCAGCGCTCATACAGCGTGAGCCCTCCGATGCCCCGTGGGAGGCAAAGAGAAGAAAGCCCGTGTGGACATTCCCGAGTAATGACCGGTTATAGTGCCGCCGTTGCTGTGGTTGTTTGTGTATGTGGGTCATGTGTGCGCGTGTGTTTTGGGAAGCAGCTGATGGGAGGTGTGAGCACGAGGCAGCGCTGCAGCCCGGCCGGGAGCCCCCTCACCAGCACACGCAGTCTAAGGTTGTCTGTCTTGATATCTGAAGCTCCTCTTTTTCCTCTGGGGGTCTTTTGAGAAGAAAATCCTAAACCTGCCTCTGTTTCTTTGTCGCCCCCCATCCGTACCCACAATCTCTCTCTTTTGAATTTTTTTTTATTCAAAAGATTGATATTGATTTCAGCCACAGCTTACACCCCCCCCCCCCCCCCCCCCGGTGATTTCAATTAAAGACACAAGATTTAAGGGGCCCGACAGTACAAAACATAACAAAACAACAGTTTTGATGATGGGAGTTTTGGGAAATATCTTTTCTCTCTCTCTTCTTGCGGTTTCATTGTTGTGTTTTGTGACGTGTGGTCAGTGGTGTCAAAAGTACACACATTTGTTACTTAAGTAGAAGTATAGATACTGCAGTTTAAAAACACTCTGGTAAAAGTTGAAGTATCAACTTGACCTCTTTACTCAAGTAAAAGTGAAAAAGTATGCGCTCCAAAACCTACTTAAAGTATAAAAGTATAAAGTAACCTTTAAATTAAAAAAATTAAAAAAATTTTTTTTTTAAAACTCACACACAAAAAGGTAGATGCCACTATATGAATTCCAAGCTTAATTTTAAAACTGATTAGTTCTGCACGTGGCCCAAGACAACAATCATAAAACCAATACTGTCAAAGACAAAGTCACTCAAGGAGCATGTTCTTTCTCAAACTTTATTGGAATTCAATTACACATGAGGTAGTATTCAAGAGGGAGGTCGTGAGGTATTCATGTTCGTCCCATCAAAAAAACAAACAAAAAAAAGTCTTACTGCCTGAAAAATTCAAAGAAAAAAGATATACACACGCACGTTCCCCCCTTTGTCATAGCTGGCAGTCAAAACAAAAACGTTATATGATTCATCCAATTACACTCGTTCTCACTAGGTGTGGATGGCGCACATGACGTGAAATACATAAACATTAAACTGAAGCCAAGAGTAACGAGGCTGTTTGTTTTGAAAATGTAATGAGTAGAAGTCAGAAGTAGGCAGAACAATAAGTAATGGAGTAAAGTACAGATACCTAAAAAGTGTACTTAAGTACAGTAACGAAGTATTTGTACTTTGTTACTTGACACCTCTGCGTGTGGTTGACGTTTCAGTTTTTTGCGTTGTGGTTTGAGAAATGTTTCGTCTGGTTTTTTGTCTTTTTGTGAAAAAGATTCAGTGTCATGTGGTACATAATAATAAACACATTGCCGTGACTTGCTGTTGATAAATCCACGTGAAAACCATCCTTTGATCTATTCGTGAGTTGGCTGTTTTCTTCCTGATGTCAGATAAGCGCTCCTTTTGAAATGGGTGAAATTTTGCTGCGGTCTGATAAACTGTGCGCACTGCTTCCACTCTGTAGTGGGTTCCCTGCTTCAAAAGAACAGAACAGCTGCTCTTAGCAGAGAGCAGCCATCCAGTGTAGGTAGTTTTGGTACTGATACAGGAAATTGGCACATTGTGCTGCTTTAAGTAAAAAAAAGGCAAGGCCTATATCCAATTTAAAAAAAAGCAACATGCTTTGTGGCCCCAATTCCTGGCATTGCTTCTGGTTTTAATGCTAAGATGTCTCCCTGCTTTCATCCTGTCTTTGCAGAACTCTGGTGTAAAAATATTGCTCATAGAAAGAGATGTTTTCAGGATGTCCCTGCAGCAGTTCGTCCTTTGGACAGGGTCTCATTTCTCAGAGGCATGTACCCCCCCCCCCCCCCCCCCCCCCCCCCCGCACCAGCTGAGAGCTGTCTGAGATTTCAAAACAGAACCCAGATGGAAGCACGGCGAGAGCGGCACGTAGCTTTTACCCCACTGGGGCGAGAGTGGGGGATTATGGGGGATTACATCCCTCTGGTTATCCTGCACTTTTCCTCCCCTCAGCACCTTCCTTCGCTCCCCTCAAAGTTGTACAAACAGAAAAAGTATTTCAACCCCAACCGGCCTGGTGATGTCCACGTGCTAATTTTATCATGAGACAACGCAACAGAGAATTTAACTGCATCTTTGTCGGGACTCTCATGTAGCATTCATTTAGCAGGTAATGATTTTTCCTCACCCATGTTGTTTACTAGCCTGGGAATTTCCATGCTGCTTTGCGCACGATTTCATTCACACTGCAAAGGCAGCCTGGAAACCACCGCCCTTATTTTTGCCAGAGTTTGGGAACCAATCACAGAACGAAGCTTGTAGAGTGTTAATCCAACATGGCAGCCGACACAACGTTGTTCGATGCAGCCTTAGAAAGTGTTTTAAGTAGCTTAGAGCGCAAGTTTACTTTTATTTGACTTTTTTTTCTTCTTCTTCCTCGTCGAATTTCTGTCGTCATCTGGTATAAGTGATACAATTGGCTATGAATCGCGCGCAAAGCAGCATGGGAAGAATCAGACGCCATTTGATAGACATTCGTAGCGCCCAATAAACGGCTCTAGGCATTCGTAAACCACGCCTCAAATACGAGAAAATGCACACCTAGTTCCCAGACCACCATCTCATCGAGATGTGGACGCATCAGCCAGGCTAGTTGTTTACACTAATCTTCAACATGTCAGTCTGCACTGACAGGTTTTCTGTTTTTGAGCCACGTCACTGTAAGAATGCAGTGGCATTCCCGCACGAGTTCGGCATCTAGCAGACAGGTGGTAATAGGTACAAAGCAGCCACTTCACATGGGTGTGGCTGAGACTGTCAGCTCACAGATTTACCTCCGTCTTCCTGGAGGAAAAGCTCCATTAGGAGGAAAAGCTCCATTAGACAGACAGCAACAAATGTGCCCTGTGGAACTCTTAATGACAGTTCAATTCAACTTAAGTACACACCACTTTAATCATTTGTTTGTTTTGGCTGTCTTGGAGAGGCTGCAGCCTTATGTGCATCTTTTCCGTGCTGGCAGGCAGACATCACAGCAGACTACAACATGCCCAACAATGCGAGAGATCACCTTCTCATCAGGCTGTTTGTGCGCACACGCTGCTTCACTTTATTAGAAGGAGAAGCTCGGAAGGAGTTTTGGTTCATGGGCCCACAAGAAGAACAGCCACGGTCAAAGCAAGAGCGGAAAGTTAAAGTTATTACAGAAAAATGCCAATCGACAGGACACGGTAAGGTAAACAGGTGGAAACACAGTTAAACAATAGTTTGAGCACAAGTTTCTATCACTGCCGACCTATTTTCGCTCTGGGAACCAAAGCTTTTATCATTATGTTAGTCTAATTCACTGAAAAATGGCACAGTTTGTCTTGTCATTACACTAAAAAAAAAAAAAAAAAATCCATCTAAACATAGCTTTAGAAACGCTGCCTGACATGGCAGGAATGTCACGCTCTGAAGCGGTGACACACGGATTCCCTTCACTGTGTTTCACTTAACAGTGCAGGCTACCATGGAAACGGAACCAATAAGCCGGAGGCTTTTCTACATTTTTTGCATCCAATTATCAATATAACAGGGCAAAATGAGCTGAGAAAGAGGACACAAACACTCATGAGATCCAATTGTTTCTTTTGTAGAAGAACATGCACTGAAGGGGTTTTACTATAACATAAACATTTTAATACTATATCTAAGTATACTTTACCATATGTCTTAATGTCAGGACGTCCCTTTAGATATTTTTCAGATGTAATTTTGCCTCCATGGTTAATGGAATGAACAACCACATTTAAGAGAAAGTTGCAACAGTACCAAAACTAGAGCAATTAAAGCAATTAAAGCACAGCAGTTCTTTAATTCATTTGCACTTTGATCTATATCCGACTTTTATTTCGGCATAACCCAAGATATTTTTATGTCTTGTTAATCTAATGGCGCATTTCCACTAGCTCGGCACGGCTTGGTGTGGTTGTGTTTCCATTACAACTGAGTAGCACTTTGTGCCTCTTCGACGTGGGCGGGGTCGTCGTAACACGGCTGCGCGACCAGAACAACAACAGCAACATACGAGGAGGATAGCATGGAGGACATGGAGGCGCTCGTGTTGCTGCTCACCCTGTGGCTTTTTGTCGCACAGACGGCAAGAGTAGAGAGCCAGAGAAGACTCCTGGCCACCAGACAAAACAGTATTGAAAAGTGACGACACTCATCGGCCAATCAGTGGAAAGCAGTCGGCTGACGTCACGTTTTAGTTACGCTTCGGCCCGTTGGAACCAGGGCTGAGGTGATACCAAAAGTCTACCCGGTTGCAGGTACTGCGTGCTAGTGGAAACACGCAAATAGCGCACCGAACCGTGCCGAGCCGAGCCGAGCCGAAGCGAGCTAGTGGAAACGCGCCATAATCCATTCATATATTCTCCATACCTGCTTTATCCTATTCAGGGTAGTTGGGGGCTGAAGCCTATTGCCAGTCCACTGCAGGGCCAACACAAAGACAGGAGTACATTTACACTTACTCCTAGGATTAGTTAGCCTCGCATGCATGTTTTTGGACTGTGGGAGGAAGAATCTGAAGAGAACTCCACACAGAAAGAACTCTTCTTTGCAATGAGACGAATTTAATCTGTTAACTCACACACATTCCTGCATTTCAGGCCCGGAACATATTCCTAAAAAAGTTGGAACAGTAAAGCTTTTACCCTTTCCCACAACACTTAAAATGCTTTCTGACATGAAGGCTAAAAAGCACATAGCATCTCAACTGAAATGTCCCATTCTTCCTGCAGAAAAGTCTTCATGTGTACAACAGTTCAGACTTGTGATTGCTGTATTTTTCATTTCAACATTCCCCCGGTATTTTCTGTTGGAGACAGATCGGGACTGCAGAGCACCTTCTGCTTTATCAGCCATAACTTTGTAACGGGTGCACAATTCGGTTATGCATTGTCGCAAAAGAGATATGTTCTTGATGGCAGCACACGTTGCTCTAAAATCTCCCTTTCTGCACTAATGCTGCAACCGGAAGTGTGAACGAGCTTTGCCAGGAGAACTGATAAAGCCTCACACTATCCGAGAGCCTGGCTTTTGGATCTGTTCCTGATAACGGTCTGGATGGTCCTTTTCGTCTTGAATCTGTAGCCCACAGTGTCCATTTTATCCAAGAAAGATCTTGAATTGGTCTCTGACCACAAGACATGTTTACACTGTTTGATGGTCCATTCCAGCTGCCTCCAAGCCCAGAGAAGCAGAGGCCTCTGGACTACCTATACCGTACATAAGGCAAGGTAAAGTTTGAAGTGGAATTAGTGAATCCATGTGGTTATATTAGTTATTAATCAATGATCATTTTTGACGGAGTGTTCATCTGAGGGATCTGATTTCATGGGTGTCGCACTTCCGTCCTCTCCGTCAACACACTGAAATTCTTTGATTGAGTCATTGAGGTACTCACTGAGATGATGCAATGTAGAGGAAGAATAATCCAAATATCTTTTAATCTTTCTTTCATTTCTTTTTTCTTTCAAATCTTTTTAAAACAAGTTTTTTTCTTCTTTTTTTTCTCTTCCATAGCATCTGAACTTTTTTCTGATTTGGGCTTTTATGTGAACAAGTACATTTTTGATAGAAAAATATCAAAGAAATCAACATGTAATAAGTCTGTTAAAAGGCATTCATGAGGAAATATCTTGTACACTTCCAGTTAATGCATCACTTCAAAGTATCGGTTTGTTTAAACGCAGCAACAAAAGCTGCAACCATCTGCACCCTCTTCCTGTGGTATGAACATAATATCAGCCTCAAAGCGAAGGAACGCATCACAAGCTAATTACATTAGTTTGTAGGGTTCCATGACATGTTTATAAAAAGCCCTGCTCGCTACTAACCCATCCAGGAGCCTGGTGCTGCATGCCACCAGTAACGTCAGCAGCTCTGCCTCTTTCTTTATTGGATTTGTGGATGTTTACACCCCTGCAGCTCCAGGAACATGAAGAACACATGAGATTTACCCACACAATCTTAAAATAAGGCTATTTAGATGTTTTTTACAGGGAGCTTTCCAAGTTGCGCGTCGATGCTCGAGGTCGACGTCTCATAACAGCAGTCGTCAAAACGAACATGCAATATGATATTATTTCAAAGAGCTTCAATGTTTCTTAAAGCCTGACATGTCATGTCACTGACAGGTTTGCAAAAGGTTATATTTCTCTTACAGATTGTCAGCTATGCAATAAAAATGTTCAAATTGCTATTAGTGTTAACAATACATCATAATAATATCTTAAACATTTACAAAGCCTCCTCTACGGAGGCCCCTTGGGGACACGGGGGAGAAGAAAATGATGGGTGAATAAAAAAAAAGGACAGACTTTTTGGGGCAAAAGTTTTGCGAGATCCCACAAAATTAAGCAAAATGAGACAGAAAGCTACCTTTAAGAGATTCAAAATGATCACAAAAAGACAGAATGCATGCAAACTGATGACACTGTGGGACAAAATAACTGAAATCAAACACAAATGTAACCACCAACCATAAAGAGATGCAACTTGACCCGTGTGACACAAAATGATGCACAAAGTGGCCATTAAAGCAATACAATAGCCGCTTTCGGACTGTAGGAACCTTTGGCAGTTCTAATAACATTTTAATCCGCGGGGCCGTTTTCTCCCGTGTTCGGACATACAGGAACTCGGGGCTTTCTCCCTTAGTTCCTATAACTATTTAGCTCCTTCTCCGAGGTCGGGTCTTTTCATGGTTCTATAGAACTAATCTAAGGGAGGTGTGTGGTGGTCGGTAGCTACGCCCCATATAATTCTATCACGGCTGAAATGTCTCCTCATACAACACAGACACAACCGGCGGGTGTTTAATAAGTTAAACTTACACTGGTCTTATTTGCCTGCAGCGCTCTGCTCTCCTTTCTTCCTTCATGAAATAAAAAAGGATCGTCTCCTGACTCTCTCTGTGAGCTCTTCCAGCCTCGATATTAGACGCCTGATGTGATTGTCCATGATTAATATCACCATCATGCAGACCATAAACACAGTGGCCTCCCCGCTCTCCATATTAGCTTCTTGGTGGTGTTTTTTCTACTCTCCTTACTTTTACCGTTTTGTTTTGTGTTTGAATGTAGCGCTAAACGGCTAACGGCTAACACGTCACTGCAGCAGACGGCTGCGCGCGGCGCATCAGTCCCTATCAGGTCCCGACTCATGTGCGAATGCAGACTGAAACAGTTCCGCTGGGGAAGGATAGTTATCAGAACGAAATTCGAGGAGGGTTGTTCTGATAACTACTTTCTTAGAACGGTCTGTCCGAAAGCGGCTAATGTAACTTCTCAAAAAGCCCATTATGGAGCTCCCCCTACAGGCATGGAGGTAATGTACGGTTACATCGTAAATACAACACCCTTTCGCTTTCACGTTTCACGTTTGTTGACGAACCGGCGAGGAGTCAGAAGGTGCAAGCTATGTCGACCGAGAAGGTAAGAGTAATCAAATATACCTGGGAGCGTGAGAGGGGTCTATTTGTTTTTGCGGTAGGTGTGCCAGAAAGCAAGTTGAAGTACTTCCGCTCAGCTCCCGGGCCGCTCCAGCAAAGTTACATAGCGCAGTTTTTCCAACTCGGACCCCCGAAGGGCATAGGAGACAGGCCAATCGTAATATTAAAACTCATTCCAGCCGCACAATTTTTTTGAAGCGGTTATTTTAAGGTAGAAATGTTACATAGTATTGCTTTAAGAGAAGAAAAAAGAACAAGTGGAGACCCGTTCACAGGTCAAAGGTGCTTTCTACTGACTAAATATTTGAAGTAATGGCAACTGGTTTCAAGCCCTTTGCAGACTAGTGTCTTCTGTTTGATTAAGTGCAGAGCACACAGTCTGTACTCTGGGTGACTTTGTGCTGAACAGCAACGATCAGAGGGCCCGCACGGCTGTCACAATGCCAGCTCCAACATTGAACGCTTGCTTCCGCCTCCTCTGTGCGGATACGTTGCCTCAGCACTTAGACTTCAGATGGCAGGAAAGATAAGTTTCGACCTTGATGATGTGATCTCATACCAAAACAAAAATAGCCCCAGAAACCCACCCGGACCACCGGTGTGAGACAGGGATCAGATGAGGAAAGAATCGAATTGTATCGCTATTTCTTGACGAGGCGGCTTGGTTTGAACAGGTGTTCAGCAAATCCTGAGGCCTCTCAATGAAGCACAGATTCATGGGAACTTGACCCATCAGATACTGGACGCTTGGTGTAAATGGGTGAACAAGCAGCTGAGAGCATCATCTGGTTGACATCTGCCCGTCTGCACGAACACTACGGCAAGAACGTGCGACGCCTCTCACAGGAACTCACAAATCCCCCTCTCTCCCGTTTGTAGAGCCGCTCAGTGTGCAGATAATCTGACACGGCAGAGAGACTTTTACAACAAAAAAAGGCACATTTGTCCTGAGATCAGCTTTCCGAGCGTTTTAGCAGAGAATAACCAGAGATCCCTTTGCGTGTTGTATTTCGCCAGTGATTCAGCTGATCAAGGTTAGTCAGGCGCGTACGAATGAAACTATCTTTCATTTGCTTTCAGTGCGCCCTGCATCGTGTCCTTGAACCCTTGTCAGCCTGTGTCTGGTACAAAGATTTCAAGCACAGTCTGAGGTCAGCTTTTTTTATCACCGCACTGCTTCCTGTTTGCTTCCTATTTTTGAGACAGGAAAAGAATTTACCAGCAATCTCTTCCCCCCCTCCATGTCCACATTTTTTTAAAGGAACTAGGAAGACATGCAATAGTCTGGTCTAGTCTAAGTCTAGGGTGTTTCTTTAAATCTTACCCTGCTTCAATCTGTGTCACGTTTTCAGCCTGTGACACGTGAAACCGACATCAGTTAAGAGGAAACTACAAGCAGGGGCGAGGAAAAAGAGGAGAGCAAATACAGCAGAGTGGAGAAACGTACAGGCTAAGTAAGGGGTGGCATTAAAAATTAAACTATTGCCATCTGGACACACTGTCACTGCAGCGAATGGGCTGCTGCACCTTCTCTTGCAGACGAGGAGTCCCGAGGGTGACGTCTGCTGACTCACGTGACACCTCCACAAGTCAGATATCCTTATTCAGTAAGTGCGTTGCATGTAATATAGATGCATTCCACTGGAGCCAGTCGAAACCAATCAAAAGACACCCGACCCACAGCTGCATACAATCCCCACCAGCTGATCGTGATTAGCCATCATCAGCTGATGAACTGCTTGGGGAGATGGAGGCCGAAATCCCAGAAAATCAAGCTTTTTAAAAGATTTTTAGATCGGCATGATATAAAGCACAAGCTTGTTCATGTGTCAAAAATCTAGGGTAACATCTCAGGGTTAGATACGACGAGATCTTGCTTTGAGTTGGGGTGTGTCCGCGTGACTCGACTGCAACAACGATCCATGCAAGTTAGACTGCATAAGCACTGTCCAGCTACATATGTCTCGCCCGACAATGTGCCGTCAACCTTGAATCCAAACAATTTCACACATGCATGAGTTCATGCACAGCAGATCATCTAAAGAACCGTGAAAAAACGTGCTGGATGGACCCGGATCCTGTGCTCTCTTGCACAGTAGTGGACCAAGAGGCAATTTACGCTTGCCCTCTTGACCTCGCGAACTGCAGAACGTGCCAAAACTGACCTCAGGATACCTGGCGAGCAGAGTACGTCGCTGTTGTTTTAGATGATCGTGTATAATCTTTTCCATTTCAAGCGTGAGAAGTGTGAAATTACCGAAGCTGATAGGGTGTTGATCTGCCGCTGATATTCCTCCGAGCTAGCAAGGGAGGTGGTAACAGAGGCGAAGCAGTTGTGCCTTGCGCATGCTAACGAACATCAATTTGGCACTGCATAACTCGCCACCCGAATCAACTATCGTGCTGTTGTCACTAAGCTGACTCTGCGATGGCAGTTTGATTTGTGTAAGGCCACAGCGATGAGGGTATGAGCCACTTCTGTCTTTTGTCAATAAGGTGTGCAGCAGCGTTGTCGAAGAGGCTATTTCTTTAAGCAGCAGTGAGTCTAAAACATCAGTATAAACGGTTATGGTGTTGTGCTGATGTCACAGCTTGTTCACACAATAATCCCTTAAAGGCGGGGTAGGGGATCTTTTTCTGGAACATTTTTTTACATATTGCTTAAAATACTCTTCACACCCCCATTGCAACCAATTAATTAAAAGTTTTGACACAAATATGAAAAGTTTTAGTGGCCTCTAGAACGTACAATCTAGGAAAAACAGTATCCAATCATTGTGAACGGACCGTTCACAATGATTGGATTCTGATGCTGTCTATCAAACTGCAATCTGCTCCTCCCCCCCCCCTGTGCGCGTACCCTGCTCCGTGAACGAATTACGCGTCCAGAAGCTTGGCAGGAAGCTAAACTAGAGCCAGCTTGGCTAGCACCTAGCATTATTAAACGTATAGTTAGCATATACTAAATACTAAATACGGCAACGATCGATGCTTGCTGTCAGAACAGCGCTCGTGCACGTTCATGTACTCTAGAGGCGTGCCTTCGGGGGGAAAGTGAAGAAAAGGGTTGGGACTTTTTACCTGTGTATTTTCAAAATGCAGCTTCGCTGGACTCAAAATCCAGGATCTCCTACCCTACCTTTAACCTTATTTCCTCCTTATAAGTGAGTTAATCAACAGTGTGTAATTTGCCCTGTGGGCCAACGTAGCTATGACACATCAAATCCTGAGCTCGGGTTCAATAGACTGTTAGTATGTCGATCCAGAACTGTTTTATCACCACTCCTCCAATAAAGTGTTGGTAAATTATGTTTGTTTAAAGCACAGTTATGTTTAAAGTCACCATTTTCTAGTCTTGGATACGTGCGTAGTGGTAGTAAAATAATCTTTCGCGTCAGGTGACATGTTGTGGCACCTGCAGGGAACTGAAAGGCTGCGTGTTCTACCTCGATCTTTTCTCTATTCAATCTGGTTTTACAGAAATCTGGGAATTACACACTGCCTTGGTGCGACCAATCCGTCCTAACCTTAACCAGGTTGCTTTGGAGCCTAAATCTAACCATTAGTGAGAGAAACCAGAAGTAAAACAACAAAACATTTTTGATCTCTTGGAAGAGGCTTCACTGACTTATTCTGCCAACTCCGATCTCCAACAAAGGTTTGCCAAAGGCTCCACTGAAATTTGGTGTTGAGATTGTATGTTACTATTCCTAAATATCAATGTTCTACCCTGGCATCTGGATTGTTTCATACACAACCAGTTGAGAAAAAAAACACGGATACTGTGGTAAGGAGAAGTGGTATGTCATTTCACAACATGCTTTTCTTGTGCTAATTATTCATTTTACAAATCGGATCTCTAACAGCATCCAGCTGCAGCTGCTCTGCCCGGCTGTGATGAGGTTCTGAGGTTCAGATTTCAGCGGCTGCGGTGGTTCAGTCTGTGCTGATGTGTCCAGC
The DNA here is from genome assembly GCF_027942865.1 of Odontesthes bonariensis. Lineage (NCBI taxonomy): Eukaryota > Metazoa > Chordata > Actinopteri > Atheriniformes > Atherinopsidae > Odontesthes > Odontesthes bonariensis. The sequence continues at coordinate 8,965,852 of NC_134516.1, read as the reverse complement.
TGTGGTACAACACGTGACTATTCAGGAATATAGTAGCTTCAGGACGACACGGCCATCATGAGACGCTCACCCTCAGATTTGAAGAATTGGTGATCAATGAAGGTCAAGTCAACCTAAACTGTCTTTACTCCTTCCAACACAACGAGGGGTTTAGTGAAGTAAGCCATAGCTCAATGGATTAAAAAAAATAAAAATAGACTTTTAAACTGCACATCAACGTGTTAGTCTGACGAAAATCATACCACAAAATCATACATTTTGGCTTGACAGATTTTTGTTTTTTATTCGTCTCTTTATCACGAAACAGAGCAAAACAGTAAAATCCCCAACAAGGTGATTATATGATCTATTTGACGATTGAAGCATTTTGGAACAAAAGTTGATTTGCATTATTACACCACCTAGATAAACACAAAAGCTCCCAGATGCGCACGCACAATGCAGCAATATTTAGGTCAAGCCTCGTGTGGGCAGCGCAGTGTAGGGACCTCTCCTCCCGCCATCCCTCCTCCCTTTTAGCTGGTTTTTTGGCTTTGGGAAGAACAGCATGTTCCAGAACAGTCTGTTCATGTAGTCTACACCATTCTCGCATATTTTCACACACATGTGGCACGCATGAGAATATTTATGGTCTTGCTAGAATGCACAGACAGAGATCAACATTTTCACACTCTGCATTGTTGAATAACCCCATCTGTGCTCTAACAGAGAGGAGCAGAGCTTGATTTAACATGAGCGTCAGTAGTGGAAGACGTGAAGCCTGCAGTACGCTGGTCATGGTCCTATTTAGTTTAAAGTGACATTGTAGGGTTCAGAGTTGTGCAAGATTTATTCATATACACATTTTTCTAGATTTCTTCGTTCAATTTCCTCCAGCAATTTGGACAATTTAGTGAAGGCCTATTACATAAAGTGAAAAGCATAGACATTTAAATGGCAAAATGCCAATGGAGTGAATACCTTCACGTGGCATTGTACCTGCTCAAATAGTTTCCCATCATTAATGCACTCTTGTATCCTCTTTCACACTGGTGTGCAATCTTTGTTCACGCTAATGGCTCTTAAAAGAATGCAGTGTGACTTTCGAAATCACCTCCAGACTGAAACACATTGCCTGCATCTTCAAAATGTTTTCAGAAAAGATCTTGTTTCTCGCCTTGATCCAACACTCACACAAACACTGCGTTTGTAACTTTAGAAATGTGGGAATTGAAGCTTCGCCCCAACTCACACCAACTCGGACTGATAAATGTACACAAAGAAATCCGCATAAAAACCATCAAGAGGCAGCGAGCAAAAGCAGACGAAGGGTCGGCGTCAGAATGTGTCAAACACTGCCGATCCCAAGGGTTTAAACAACATACTTGGTGACTTTTGTAGGTTTTGCACGCTCTCGATTCTCTTACAGCTGTATGCAGTTTGTCCTTTTTTCCAACACAGTGTGTTGAAGCGAGCGTAACATTAGCCGGCTTACAAAGAAGCCCTGACAAAGAACGGTACAAAGCAGAGCAACACACTGAATACAAGACGCGACGCTTGTATTCCTGCATGCAAATGGTGTGTGGGGCCTGCGGCACAATAAATACAATAGCAGGGAAAGGGCAGGTATGGGTGTGCCCGCACCCACACGCCTCGTGTGTGATACTAAGTGGTGAGCAGGCAGCCTCTTCACATGGAGGGTTTGAGGAGGCAACAGGATTTGTCTTCTCAGTATGTTTCTCTCATGCACTTAGTAACAGCTCAGAGTTCCTACAGCAAACTACTGTAACAAAAGTGAGCAGAGACAGAACATTGTGTTAAAGGGATAGTTCGCCTCTTTTGACATGAAGCTGTATGACATCCCATACTAGCAATATTGTTTATGAACATCTTCTTACCCCCTGCTGCGTCCTGTGAGCCGAGTTCCAGCCTCGTTTTGGTGTTGATGAAGGTAGTCCGGCTAGTTGGCTGGGGTTTAAAAAATAAAGCGTTTTGCTTCTCAAAACAATATGCGTTCAAAAGAGTAATACATTTGCGTCACTAAATGGTTCTCCAGGAAAAAGTCAGACCTCACAATCGCCTGGCGTTCTTTGTATCACTGCGTGCTGCTGTCACACCCACGGACTCACGTTTTTTGGTTTCATGTTTTAGGTCATGTTTTTGTATCAGTTCATGTCTTAGTTTTCCCTGCACCCTGTTAATTACTTCACTCACTACACCTGTTTATTCCCCTCAGCTGCACTCACTCCCCAATCACTCCCAGCCCTCTATTTAGTTTCCTGCCTCCCCTGTCAGTTTTGTCAGATCCTTGCCCCTGTTAGTACCTCTGTTAGCGTTCATGACCTGTCTGTCCCAACCTACCTGGCTAAAGCTAAGTATTTATTTATTCCATTCCATTCCATGCCATGCCATGCCTTGAAAGTTCTTTGTTTGTTTTGTCCAGAGTTACGTTTTTTGAATCCGGCTTTGCCGCGCCTTTATTTTGAACTTTGTTTGTTTTGTTGTTAATAAACCCACCCTTTTTTGAAAGTCCGCATCCGTGTCCACCCTTTCCATCCACCCACAACCTGACAGAAGGATCTGACCCAAAATGGACGCGGCGGACTCCGACCGGTTCTGGGACCTCTATAGCGACCTGTGGCGAAGCATTGACCAGGACTCCGCGTTTGCCAGACTGCGAGCGGCTGCGGAGCTCCTGGTCTTTCTGTCGGCGAAGCGGGGGCTCCGGGAGTGGAACCACCTCTTGGAGGGCGTATGGGACCACGCCGGAACCGTGCAGCGCGAGGCCTCGCTGGACGTTTTTGGCTTAGAGCCGCACGAGGTAACTGAGCTGTACGGCGTCTCTCCCTCCTCTTCCTCAGACTCCCAGGACCCGCAGCCCCTGGACCCAGCAGTCACAGCCACAGTGTCCAGCAACCCAGCAGTCCCAGAGCCGGCCCCAGCCGTCCCAGAGCCGGCCCCAGCCGTCCCCGAGCTGGCCCCGGCCCCAGCCGTCCCCGAGCTGGCCCCGGCCCCAGCCGTTCCCGAGCTGGCCCCGGCCCCAGCCGTCCCAGAGCCGGCCCCAGCCGTCCCAGAGCCGGCCCCAGCCGTCCCCGAGCTGGCCCCGGCCCCAGCCGTCCCCGAGCTGGCCCCGGCCCCAGCCGTTCCCGAGCTGGCCCCGGCCCCAGCCGTTCCCGAGCTGGCCCCGGCCCCAGCCGTTCCCGAGCTGGCCCCGGCCCCAGCCGTTCCCGGGCTGTCCCCAGCCGTTCCCGGGCTGGTCCCGGCCCCAGCCGTTCCCGGGCTGGTCCCGGCCCCAGCCGTTCCCGAGCTGGCCCCGGCCCCAGCCGTTCCAGGGCTGTCCCCAGCCGTTCCAGAGCTGTCCCCAGCCGTTCCAGGGCTGTCCCCAGCCGTTCCCGGGCTGTCCCCAGCCGTTCCAGAGCTGTCCCCAGCCGTTCCCGGGCTGGTCCCGGCCCCAGCCGTTCCCGGGCTGGCCCCGGCCCCAGCCGTTCCCGAGCTGGCCCCGGCCCCAGCCGTTCCAGGGCTGTCCCCAGCCGTTCCAGAGCTGTCCCCAGCCGTTCCCGGGCTGTCCCCAGCCGTTCCAGAGCTGTCCCCAGCCGTTCCAGAGCTGTCCCCAGCCGTTCCCGGGCTGTCCCCAGCCGTTCCAGGGCTGGTCCCGGCCCCAGCCGTTCCAGGGCTGTCCCCAGCCGTTCCCGGGCTGGTCCCGGCCCCAGCCGTTCCCGGGCTGGTCCCGGCCCCAGCCGTTCCAGGGCTGTCCCCAGCCGTTCCCGGGCTGGTCCCGGCCCCAGCCGTTCCAGGGCTGGTCCCGGCCCCAGCCGTTCCAGGGCTGTGCCAGAGCCGTTCCAGGGCTGTCCCCAGCCGTTCCCGGGCTGGTCCCGGCCCCAGCCGTTCCCGAGCTGGCCCCGGCCCCAGCCGTTCCAGGGCTGTCCCCAGCCGTTCCCGAGCTGGCCCCGGCCCCAGCCGTTCCAGGGCTGTCCCCAGCCGTTCCAGAGCTGTCCCCAGCCGTTCCCGGGCTGTCCCCAGCCGTTCCAGAGCTGTCCCCAGCCGTTCCCGGGCTGTCCCCAGCCGTTCCCGGGCTGGTCCCGGCCCCAGCCGTTCCAGGGCTGTCCCCAGCCGTTCCCGGGCTGGTCCCGGCCCCAGCCGTTCCAGGGCTGGTCCCGGCCCCAGCCGTTCCCGAGCTGGCCCCGGCCCCAGCCGTTCCAGGGCTGTCCCCAGCCGTTCCAGAGCTGTCCCCAGCCGTTCCAGGGCTGTCCCCAGCCGTTCCCGGGCTGGTCCCGGCCCCAGCCGTTCCAGGGCTGTCCCCAGCCGTTCCAGGGCTGTCCCCAGCCGTTCCAGGGCTGGTCCCAGCCGTTCCAGGGCTGGTCCCAGCTATAGAGGCCTCCGGGCCTGACTCCGAACCCGACCGAGAGGCCTCCGGGCCTGACTCCGAACCCGACCGAGAGGCCTCCGGGCCTGACCCCGAACCCGACCGAGAGGCCTCCGGGCCTGACTCCGAACCCGACCGAGAGGCCTCCGGGCCTGACTCCGAACCCGACCGAGAGGCCTCCGGGCCTGACCCCGAACCCGACCGGGAGGCCTCCGGCCCTGACCACGAGCCTGACGGACTTCAGACTTTGGGGATGTCTGGGATCCATCCCTTGAAGGGGGGGCTCCCACCCCGCCGGATGTCTGGTCAACCGTGGGACGGTCCCCGGCGTCTCCTGCCGCCACGCAGATGGAAGTCTGGGTGCCAACCAGACCACCGCCTGCTGCCACGTCATCGGGGGTCTGGGCGTCCGCTGAACCACCGCCGTCTCCTGCCTCCACGCCGACGGAAGTCTGGGCGTCCGCCAGACCACCGTCTCCTGCCTCCACGCCGACGGAAGTCCGGGCGTCCGCCAGATCACCGCCTGCTGCCACGTCATCGGGGGTCCGGGCGTCCGCCGGGCCGTCTCCTGCCACCACGCAGAGGGAAGTCTGGGTGCCAACCAGACCACCGCCTGCTGTCACATCATCGGGGCTCCGGACGTCCGCCAGACCACCGCCTGTTCCTGCTTTGCCGTCTACGGTCCGGACGTCCGCCAGACCACCGCCTGTTCCTGCTTTGCCGTCTGCGATCTGGGCGTCCGCCAGACCACCGCCTGTTCCTGCTTTGCCGTCTGCGATCTGGGCGTCCGCCAGACCACCGCCTGTTCCTGCTGTGCCGTCTCCGGTCTGGGCGTCCGCCAGACCACCGCCTGTTCCTGCTGTGCCGTCTCCGGTCTGGGCGTCTGCCAGACCACCGCCTGTTCCTGCTGTGCCGTCTCCGGTCTGGGCGTCCGCCAGACCACCGCCTGTTCCTGCTGTGCCGTCTCCGGTCTGGGCGTCCGCCAGACCACCGCCTGTTCCTGCTGCCCGAGGCCGGTATCACGTGCCCATTTCTGGTCCACAGCCTGACCGGCTTCGAACCCCTCCCTCCCACCCTCGGATTCCTTAGGGGTCGTCTGGGATCCACCCCTTGGGGGGGGGCTCTGTCACACCCACGGACTCACGTTTTTTGGTTTCATGTTTTGGGTCATGTTTTTGTATCAGTTCATGTCTTAGTTTTCCCTGCACCCTGTTAATTACTTCACTCACTACACCTGTTTATTCCCCTCAGCTGCACTCACTCCCCAATCACTCCCAGCCCTCTATTTAGTTTCCTGCCTCCCCTGTCAGTTTTGTCAGATCCTTGCCCCTGTTAGTACCTCTGTTAGCGTTCATGACCTGTCTGTCCCAACCTACCTGGCTGAAGCTAAGTATTTATTTATTCCATTCCATGCCATGCCATGCCTTGAAAGTTCTTTGTTTGTTTTGTCCAGAGTTACGTTTTTTGAATCCGGCTTTGCCGCGCCTTTATTTTGAACTTTGTTTGTTTTGTTGTTAATAAACCCACCCTTTTTTTGAAAGTCCGCATCCGTGTCCACCCTTTTCCATCCACCCACAACCTGACAGCTGCCACCTGCCAACAGCCGTGCCTGTTACAGTGTTTACTGCTTGGAATCAGGGGACTGCCTGGCCTGCACGGTCTACACAGCAGGCAGTGATACAAAGGGAGAGAAAATAGCGTCAAGCGATTGTGAGGTCTGACGATTTAGTGACGCAAATGTATTACTCTTTTGAACGCATATTGTTTTGAGAAGCAAAACGCTTTATTTTTTAAACCCCAGCCAACTAGCCGGACTACCTTCATCAACGCCAAAACGAGGCTGGAACTCTGCTCACAGGACGCAGCAGGGGGTAAGAAGATGTTCAGAAATGATGTTGCTGATATGGGATGTCATACAGCTTCATGTCAAAAAGAGGCGAACTATCCCTTTAAGCAGATATGTAATTGGATTATTTACAGATGTCTGTATGTATGTAACTATTTACTTTTTGTGTTCTATATTTGCACATATTTAGTTTTTATGTAAAATGTTTAGGAGCATAAATGGCCCTGGCTCCCCCTCTGTGGGCCCCTCCAGTTCTGAAGCTGAGTGGGTACGAAAGGCATCTATTTTCTCTCAGTGGTGTCGGTGTGTCTATAATGACGTGCTGCTACTATTTATCCAAAGAAGCTTAATTTATTCTCATAAAACCTAAAAGTGATTGATAGGGACAAAGTCTCCTGTCACCTCTTAGTTTTCAAGAGTTTCACACAAAAACTACTGGGTTCTCTTTCTGGCAGGCACTCATTCATGCAAAACCACCAGATTGGTTGAGTAGCCCTGGACTGGACATTTTAAATTCTATGTATTAGATTTTCAAATGAATGGGCCCTCAAATGATGTGACTATGTCTCATCTATACCATCCGGCCAATTTGAGTTGAGCAGTGCATACTCTGCAATGGCATAATTCTTCAATTCTGTTTGGTTATATGTGACTTCATGTTTACTGGGTTTCGTGTCTAACACAACACATCTGAATTAATAAAAAACACGCACAAACAAGACCAACTTTTTCTCCCTCTTGGCCACAATGGAACATTTTGAGGACAGCACAGGCCTGTAATGTCGATGCTTTCTTCCGCCAGTCCCACTGATGCTCTCGAATACACTGTGGAAAGAAAATCACAGCGGAGTGATAAAAAACTGCAGCTGTTGTTTCTGTGGGTCTGTGGAAGGGGGGAAAAAAAAAAATAGGAAACAATTTGTCCAGAACAAGGGCGAGCTGTTTCATCTGCTTTCGCTCGAGAGGGAGACAAGCTGTGGAGCAGCGAGACGCTCGAGTTCCACTTCCTTCCCACCGACCCACCCCCTTCTTTGTTACATTTATAATTTACTGCCCCACTGCTGCAATTAGGATACGGAGAGGAGACAAGCTAAGGCAAGCCTCCCTCCTTTGGTTTGCTTGCACACTTGTTCTCGTGATGTAATGGACATCCTGGGACTCCCTGCTGCTCCCCCTAGCTGCCCTACTTTCTTGCTGTGGAGGAGCAAAAAAAAATCTCATCAGTGCTGCAGTTTCACAGAGCTTTCACTGTCCCGCCTCCATGCATGTAAAGCACCCCCCCCCCCCCACACACACACACACACACTGCACTGTTTATTTATCAGGCTATTTTTAAGTTACGTGCCGGAGGTGTGCCGCTCTCTGTTTAGCACTATTTGACTTTACAACCTCGTATCAAAGTGCAAACAGTGGGCTGATGTCGTGCCTTTTTGAAAAGGACATCAAGTCAAGTATCCGCATAAGGCCGTGGTTTTAATCTGGGTCACCGTGTACTCTCTTATAAAACTGCACCAGATTAAAACTGGAGGAAGATCAGCAGCAGCACATGACAGAGAACTGTACATGTCCTGCAAGAATTGGAGAAGAGAGTGGATTCATCAGCTTCCTTTAATATGTTCAACCCCACAAACAGTAACAATAACCACACGAATTACACGTACAAAATATTCAGCTCGGCAGACAAAGCTTGTCAGTGCAATGCAACGAGGAAAGGATGAGTAAATTATTGCTGTACAGCACAGTAGCGTGACATTACAGAACACAGTATGCAATGGACCTACAGCAATCTAACATCTATGTGGGATTTGAAACTATCTTGTGGGGTTTTTTTTGAGTGTCTACAAAGGGTACGTGTTGGCTTGTGTTTAAGGAACTTCTGCGCTGGCTTTATTTCTGAAATGGGAAGCTACGTCCGACGTCCATTGTGGTTTACATTCCCAGAAAACTGGAAAAACGTTCACACCTGACGAGCTGAAAATGACGAAAGCATAAGAATTAACTCAAAAGTTCAATTTCTACACCAACTAGTTCAAAGTTCAGTTCACAAATTTCCGTTCATAATTCAAAATTTTGAACTAAGTTCACAGTTCCAAAAATTAACTTGTTCATTTTTTTTATTGGATTTTTTTTAATTAAATATGTTGCTGCTGTAGCTATTACCCTCAGAACACTGGCATTTCCCCATTGTTGCCACCCATTCAGTCCACACTCGTAGCCAGCTGCAGCTTAAGGAAAAACATGAGGAAAAACTTGCTGGTCTTTTTCTTGTGAGGAATTATCAAACAATCTGAGGTGGGAACCAACGGAGCTGCTACTGTACGCTGTTATTTGGTTTTGGGTGGTAGAGGATCTGTTTTTTGATTTCTTAGTGACTTGCACATACCTTGAAAGGCTAGCCCACCTGGATCATCACTGACCTTGTCAAAAAATTATTTTAAGTGATCATAAGAAGATGCCGTATTAATTATTGAAGCAGAGTCTGAGGTAGATCTGCTGCCTTCATTTCATTTTGCCTACATGCTTCGCAATTTGATGACGCATGCGCGGTGAGACTATGTGGTGGCCAGATTCTGTGTCCCCCCCCCCCCCCCCCGTCTTTTAGCCAGAAATTTTGCCTGGTATGCTCCATGGAGATCTGGCACTCTTGAACAAAGTTGAACTGTGAGAGAGCGCCGCTCTCAAACGGGAGGATGAGGGCGCTCGCATTAACGTTCATCAGGTGGAAAATACAGTACATTCAGTTCACGTTCATCCAAAATATGAACGCGTTCAAGAACGATCGTTCAATGAACTCGTTCAGGCACGACGCAGGAATCAACGGTCCACTTTGATCCAACAAAAGTATCCATTAATCATTTTAAATCTACTTTATTGTACACAGAACCAGTTGACTTCACATAACGCTAATTAAATGAGCTATTTGACAGTCGGAAACATCATTTAAAGACTGCTTACATCATCTAATAATTAATAATAATAATTAACTTGTTCACTTCAATAGTGGAGATCTTTCCGTCCAAGATGATTTGTGCTGAAAGACCGGCTCGCTGCTGGGTGGGTATAAAGCAATCATTACGCAACTTCTGATGTACATTTGGAGGTGACACCGGACTTCTAAATACTGTAAATACATCATTGTGTGTGCTCGAGTGGATTCGTGACTCGTTTCAGTAGAAATCAATAGCTGTTGTGTTTATGATTTCCCGTTGAAAGAACGCGAGTGGTCGTGTCTTAATCCTCAAACATACATGCCGCCCACCTGTGATTTACAGGATGTGTCACCAACTTTCCACAGAAAGTGTTCTCTTATCCGTTATGGATAGCGTGACATGAAAAAGGCGTGTATAGGCGCCCGTTTGTTTGCGTAGCTCAGCTACAAAGCAGGGTGGAGCCCCAGCACAGTCCGGCTTGAGGGTTAAAGGTTTCCTTTATTACACCTAGTTTCTCTTCAGTCCATTCACTGTATATTCCTGACACAAAGTCTTGTCTATGCAGATCACAACATTCCTTAGACTGGTGCTTAACCACACCCTAAGAGCAATACGCTTTATTTCCACAGTACACCTTCACCTGGTTTCTGTGTATAGCTGAGAAGAGGAACCTTTCAACTCAATAGAATGAATCTGAAACTCACCATGGGTGCTTTCTTAAGTTAAAAGGGAACATTCTAGTCATAAATGAGTTATTTGCTGTCTGGTGCTGCTGCATATGTGAGTGTACAAATGCAACAGGAACAGGCAGGATGTTAGCAGGAGTGTTTAAACTCGTTAGATGCTGTTATGTCTAACAAAGACCAACGGGAGCAATTAGAGGCCACCCCTGGTTTCCCCTGTGACCTCAGCCCTCCCTTCAGAGGGATATCCCCTCCTCACTTCTTTTTCATTTGCTTACGTGTGCACTTACAGAAAAACACTTTTTCTCCTGGCTTGCTTTGTGAAACAGGGCTGGTTAGCTTTACACAATCGGTAATTCCTTGAGCAAACAAAGGAAGGTAAATAAACTCTTGGTTCTATGGAAGGTAATCCATCCCCATGCAGACTGTAAGGTGTTGCCTAGAGATCTGTAAGCCACTAAAGCCCCAATGAAACAGTTACCGGCAGCAGTGAGATGCAGGCTTCTCCGGGAATTGATTCTTCTTTAACAATTAATGTTACTGAGAAAAGCAAACAACCCCGCAGTCTCCTCAGACTGCTATGACACAGAGAGGGCGTTCTTTGGGGAGTGTCTCTGGTTCTCAGGGCTCACCCGATCTCCTCTTTTCTGTAGCGTCGGCTGTTGTGGTGTGAGCTGCTTCTGTCACGGGGGACAACTTTCCTCTGTTGCGTGCACACAAAAGCCCAGCCGAAGGGAAATGATAGCTGCTGTGTGGAGGAACAGTCCCAAGCTTGGAAGAGGACTTGTTTGGGGCTCTCGGGGACCGTGAATAAACTGATAAATTGCCTTGGACAAGGCCTTTTTTTCCTTTTTAAAATATACTTGGATGTGAAAAATAAACATATAGGAGGGTTTTCAGTTGAGATCAGGTTACAAAGTATACGGAGGGCGCTTCATTTCAATGCATTTTTTAAGCTTCACTTTCATTTTTCACGACTGTTTACTTTCAGTTTTGCTTGCTCTTTAGTTTTGTTGGCTACAGTTATTAAAAAAAAACTAAAAAAACATCACAACTTTCTTGAAATAGATTCTCTCACAACATGGTTAGTGTTTAAAGCACAGCTTGTGCCTTCAGGGCTGCTTTTTGTGTCAGGAGACCAAATTGAGACGACTCAGTCTCGTTGTGACGGTAGATTTTGCCATGAAACTACTCGCTTAAGCTCAGGAATCAAAACTTAAGATATTATTATTGGTCAGAAATGCATTGTTGGTTGCTAAAGTGACGTGTACCAAACGGCACAGAAGGTAATAGCTGATGTAGGCAAGGCATCTTTATTTATATAGCGTATTTCATACCACAGGCAACTCAATGTGCTTTACATAAAGACAAGGCATTTAAAAGAACAGCATAAAGCAGCAATTTAAAGAGAAAAAAAATAGAATAAAAATTAAAGCAATCAAAGAAGAGGGGAAAAAGAAAAATATTAACTCAACCATAAGCATGTATAACAGTTTATAGCCAAATATTAAGAAATTTTACCTATGAGGATCTAAGCTCGTTGACACTCATTTTAACACCAAATTTATGCCAGTGTTCTAGCTAGCGCAAACTTGCGTCACGGCCCGCTACGCTATAATTTTGGACCGCTACGCTTATTTTCAATACAGCGTAGCGGCATTATGTCTGTATTTATTTGTACAATAACGCCAGATCAATGCCATTTTCACCTTTCTGACAAACTTGACACATTTTTCGCGATGGCAGCCAAGAATGGTTGCGCAGCCTGTCAGTACAACCGCAGACGAAACTGTAGCTCTAGGCAGAGGCACTCCGCGTCCGCGGCTCCTAGAATCTCTGGTAAGAGTGCTCCGTAGCCATGGTTACTCACACACGCAGAAGCGCACACGTAAGGGGATTCGGCAGAAATCATGTTAGAATAGCTGTAGCCTATTATGTTTTTGGTTGCGTTGGTTTGTCTGTCTGTCTGTTTGTTTGTCTGTCATTAGGATAACTGAAAAGTGTGTAACTTTAATAAACATTTTTTTTAATCTCTATTTCTGGTTAAGTTTTAATGTCTTCTGACAAGGTCCGTTATGAAGGTAACACACTGCCAAAAGCAAAGATGGGAACATCTCCCATTAAGACTTTATTGTTTTTAAAGTACAATTTCTCCCTTTGGGTACCCCTAGAATGGCCAATTTTTACCTTAAATTTCCAAAATCTCCGCACCGTCCCCCCCAGGCTTGGTCGCTTCGCTCCCTCGCCTACACCACTACGCTATAATTTCATCCTAGCTAGAACCCTGTATGATACGATGATCCAATCACATTATGGCTGTAGGAGCCAATTAGCGCTACACCATGAATGGAAACAAATCTTTGTCCAGGCAGTTGTTTCGCCCGGAAGATAAAACAGTTTTGACTGTTGAAAAACGCTGAAAAGCCGGGCTGATGAAATGTAGTCAGCCAAGTATTGGATTACCATTGCAATGGAATAAATAGAGGAATAAATGTACTAATTGAAAGCAATCGATCGTCTTGGTATCTCTTCATCGGCCAATGGTAAAGGTTGTCTGCGCGTCAATTATTTTAAACCCGAGTGAAGCACCTCAAGGGCTTCAAGCATTGGCTTAAAGCTGGATTTATAGTTGACGCGTCGCTCATGGCGCATGACGTCAAAATGACGTTTCTGGCCTGCGGCACAGCGCGTTGTCGTGCACCAGTCGAAACTTGGCGCGCGCGGAGAACGACAAACCGGATGGACCGAATCGAAAACAGGCTCACGGCTGACGGTTGTGTCATGTAAAATACTTAATACTAAATAAATGATGTCGTTAGGAATTTGCTGTTGTTTCATTCACTGGTATTCACTGGTATTCACTGGAAGCGGCGTTGAGTATTAGCGGTATATAAAACCGATTTATTATTATCATTGTTGTCGCATCATGAAAGGTAACGATAATTCCCAAGTGTGTCCATTGAAGCACACTATTTCATAACAAACAAACAAAGAAAAGGGTAACACAAAACACTTAAAAGTCCTCAAGCAATATTCTAAGTACTATATCAGACTATAATGGTGAGAACACACCTCTTGAAATTTCAACTTCTGCAGGCTCATCAACTAAGTAATGGGTGAGAATGCTCAGGAGTTTGGAGGTGTAGCGATTAGACGATAAACATCTGTGAGATGCAGATGAGAGACCACAAGTGAACACGATGCAAAGCCTTCTTCTTCTTCAGGTTGATTTTCTTAAGTTTCCCTTTGGAAACATCTTTAGTTAGATGCACTGCTCCGGGCGAACCTGCGTGCTTGCATGTGGACGGTAAGCAGTTGTAATTTTGAGAAACATCCCTCAAAGAGACTGCAAGCGATGGAAATCAGACACGGGTGCACATGTCAACAGTTTGGATTCATCCAGTTAGCAAGAAGACACTCTTGTCACGCATCAGCTGTTTTTTTTTTTCCTGCTATGTTTCAATAGTAAACATGCTTAAACCCACAGTAGTAAGATTCCAAGGATTCATTACACATAGCCCAACAACAGAGGCACGCACATAACTATTTCTCTGCCTCCGTGGAACGTTCATTGGCAGCTGGCCAATGGAGGCGCAAACAGCTATAAATGTGACTCTGACACATGCTTAATCATGCACAAGATGTAGCACAGGCAGCCGGAGGCCATCCAAGCTGCCGCTGTTTTAAACAAAGTGAACATGAAATTACAGGCCGTCTTACTCTGTTCTGCTTCTGGAACAAGTTCATAGCTCAGCAGTCTGAAAACTCTGTCGAAGTTCACGTCTATCTGCATTATGAGACCGTTGTGTTGTATATTTTTCTACACCAATCGCTTAAATCCAACGTTTGGAACTGCACTGAGTTTCCGTGTTCGCCTGATACTCCACTGTTCCACTGTTATCGGTTTGGACTGTTTTGTTACTGTGAGAAGCATCATTTGCGACATTCGATGGGAAAGCTTAGAGCTTATCCCGCACGTTTCCACCAGCGCAGCCATTCATCAAAAGGCCGACACAAAGTGAGCAGGTCAAGCAGAGAATAGTCAGAGAACACAGATTCTTCAATTAGTCGCCGTCCTGTCGCTACAAGGTAAGGTTTTAGGGTATGAATGGACATGATTTGGCAGAAGTGAAGTAGACAAACATGTCAGGGCAGCATGTGATGAAGGGCTGGTGTTGAAATAATCGCTAATAAATGAGAACCAATTAGCTTGCACACGTGAATGGCATTTCATAAAAGACTCTTGGCTCCTCCGAGGATGGAAACTTGTAACGACAAGTTTTCTTGTGTGCCACAGTTGTAGCCGTGGCACACAAGAAGAATAGTTTGGCATTATTGAACATTATGAGAATTAAATTCCCCTAAATGCAGAGATAAAAAAAAAAGGAATGTGCTTGTGGAGTACAGAGTTAAAGGTAGGGTAGGAGATCCTGGATTTTTGAGTCAGCAAGCATCGATCGTTGCCGTATTTAGTATTTAGTATATGCTAACTATACGTTTAATAATGCTAGGTGCTAGCCAAGCTGGCTCTAGTTTAGCTTCCTGCCAAGCTTCTGGACGCGTAATTTGTTCACGAAGAAGGGTACGCGCACAGGGGGAAGGAGGGGGAGGGAGGGGGAGGGAGGAGCAGATTGCAGTTCGATAGACAGCATCAGAATCCAATCATCGTTATGATGATCATCAGTATGATTGGATAGTGTTTTTCCTAGATTGTACGTTCTAGAGGCCACTAAAACTTTTCATATTTGTGTCAAAACTTTTAATTAATTGGTTGCAATGGGGGTGTGAAGAGTATTTCAAGCAATATGTAAAAAAAATGCTCCAGAAAAAGAACCCCTACCCCACCTTTAATGTGCTGTAAATTCACTGCAGTATGTTCCTGTTTATACAGGCCTGTCCTTGGAACGAGGCTGTTTTGGGGGAGTTTGAGAAGAAGAGGCCCGTGCGGTTGAAACGTTGTCATTTTCTTGGAGAGTTAACCGAAAATTCGAGATCTGTGCAACACTCGTGCGCGCAGCTGTTTTTTCTCTACGATGGTTTACCGTTCTGATACTTCACAGTTGGAAAGAGGCTATTTCATCTCAAAGGAGAAAACGAAAAATATCGAGAAAAAACAACTGATAAATGAAAAATGTGGAAGTTGAGGGCGAACACTTGCATCCACGAGCGAGAACCCTTTCTGACGGAATCCGTTGTGACGTGCACTCGTTTTCTTCAGGAGGCACTTTCTTTGTTTAATTAGTTTGAGAGTCATGGCTGAAGTAGCGCAGTACGGTCGCGCCCCTCGTTAGCCCGACAGTGGGACTGTCACCTCGCGCCCGTCAAACCGCTCAGTGAAGCTGAAGCTGGGATGGCGTGTTCCAAAACAGCCGGCTTTTGTTTTGCATCAGACACTGTTGTGGACGTACCGATTTACTGTCGCCACCTGAACTTAAGTCTCATCCCGCACTACTCATAGAGAGAGTAAAAGCTCTCTTGCATGTCGAGCCACTTTATGAAGAACTTTTTTTTATACGGTCTGTCTTCAACAAAACTTTAATAATTTCACATTTGTTGTTCACTGACTATATGACAGTCTGAGTGATGAAGAGACATAGCGAGCTATTTATTGGGCACTGCTGCCCCCAGCTGTTCAACTGTAGTACAACAACAAACGTTTGCCTAAATGAACTTCTGCCACTACTTCACTGACCACTGAGTATCATGACGACTGCTGCTGCCTCTTGAGTTCAGCCAGCTGCTTCTGCAGGTGGTAGATACCGTCTGACATCTGTCTGATTAGAGAAGACACAGTTCAAAACCTCAAAACCTTCCTTTAATTTGCCGATTATTAAATTAAAACAAAATGCAAACAAGGAATCCTTTGCCTTAAGTGAAATTAGATGCATTTACAACTTCAATCTATTCCTGCTGTCAGTCTTTTAGAGCATTTTTTTTATTTTTATTGCTGAATGTCCTATAAACGGAGTCTTTTAGTTCCAGTTTTGCATTTGCATTTGCTTTACCTGTGGACAGCCTGCGCTCTGCTCAGCTGGCAGCGGAGGCGCTTGACGATGGCTTCATGGCGCCTGGACTGGATCTAAAACAGAAGAAACAAAAAGAAACTGGTGATCTTTGATGAATTCCTACTAAGTCAAACACATAATCGCATCATTTTCCAAATTCTTTATTGATCCGTTTCATCCGTACGGTATCAATACAGCACACGCAGACGTGTTTCACTCCTCTGCCGTACCTCTATGTCTTTCTTCAGCTTGACGTGAGCCTCACGCTCTTTCCTCAGCTGCTCTCTCATCTCAGCTACGGTCATCCTCCTGCCGGAGATCTCCCTCCCCAGAGCATCAATCTCTCTCTATGGATATGAAAATGCATAACGGTGAAATGGTGACACAAACTGCAGGTTTCTGAAGAAAAAAAAGGAGCCTGTCAGATTTTTCTCCTGGCAGTACACTATCATGCTACTGACCCAAAACAAAGACCTTGATAATCAAAGATTATTCAGTGCATTATTTCCACCTTTGCTATCTGCACCGTGTTTCCATTTGGATTCTCCAAATCCTCCCTCAGCTGCTCTTTCCTGCGTGTCAGCATCTGAACCAGCGCCTTCTTCCCTTCGAGCTCTTTATGGGCCTCTGTCTGGCTCGCAGCATACAACACAGCGGCCCTATGACCCTCCATCTTCTTTCGATAGGTGTTGAACTTTGCCACCGCCAGGCGAGCGCTCTCCTCCTCCTCCCTCATAAGCATCTGCAATTCTGCATTCTCCTTGGTGACGGACACGCAGCGATCGTACAGGACTTTGGTTTGCCTCTCCAGATACTCCACTTTGCCTTCTAACGTCAGGATTTCCCTCACTTTAGATTTGAGCTCCTGCTCTGCGGTCTCGCCTTTCTTCTCAACACCTGAAAGAGTTTCCTGGAAAAGAAGGCACCACATGTTCAAACTATAACGTCCAAATTAGAGTTTACTCCCCAATAAAGAAACATAACTGTTGACGGGCAATTGGTCTATTCTTGCAGGTCATATTCATATAGTACAAAGTGTAATTGCGTTATAAATCTTATTATTGACAGTTCCTACAGCTTTCCAAACATATCAAGCTAAAGATGTACCAGCAGGGAGCTGAGTGTCCGCTCTTTCTCCATCAGGGCCTCTGTCTGGGCGTAGCCATGGAGACTGACATCCTCTAATGCTTTGGTTAATGAAAACCCAGGGTTTTCCTTAAATCCTTGTGAACAATTAAAAAAAAAAAAGGACTGTTATGTAGCGCATCTTCATTTACAAAATTGTTAGTCAAAAAGTTATTTCTTGCAGCATTAGTCGTTTTCTGGTTTCAAGAAAATCTAAAAAAAAATAGAAACCTATTGAAATGGCTGTAATAGTTTCATACTGTTTTTTTTAACAGCAATTCAAAGATAAGATCCATGAACAACTTTTATGTGACAAAGCAAATCTATATATTGCACAAGCTCTTCGTATAGTTTGTTGTGTAAATCAAAACTTTTCAATACATAAGGTAACGGGTCGATAAAGCTATCATACATAGGATTTAAAAAGGATAAAAAGTACAACAGTTTCTTCTGAAATTTAGCAGAAGAAATTTTAAACATCTGGAAGTACCGCAAATTTCGTACTTGAATACAGTTTTCACCACATTTCACACAAGCTAGTACGCTAAGAACCAATATCTAGCTAAGAAAGATTTCAACATAAACTTAATCTTTGTTGTTTTTACTTCTTTTACTACTGTTTTACTTATTCTGTCAGTAAACATTAAACTTAGAGAGCTAATATCGTCTCACTGTCTTCGCGGTCGGTAGACTCTGACATATTTTGTATTTTATTAGCTAGCTAACTGAGGGCAAGTCGGTGTCCGATGTTTTATGCTAATGCTAACGCTACAGAACACGAACTTAACTGGTGTCAAATGATTGAACGTAAGCTAAAAACATAAAAACATTTGGACAAAACACATTTCACAGAAGAAAAAAACAGAAAACACTGCAGCCAGACAGCAATGGCAAGCATTCAAAAACCATAAAACACAAAAAGTGAACACTAAAAAGTACAGGACTATTTAAAACAGGACTATGTAAAAACTATTTCACAAGAACCTCGACAAAATATAACCACGTCAACATTTCAACAAACAACTAAATGTATGTCGTTGCGCTTTCTTTGTTCCGTTTTTTATTTGGAAAAATGTATTATTTTATTTATTTATTATTATTATTATTATTTATTTTATTATTTCTGTGCTGTTTTCCTTTCTTTGTGCTTTGCGTCTGTTGTTGTTTTTATTTATTTTTATTTTTCGTATATACGTGTCGTCCACTGTTTACGTGTTTTGCACATTTGAGCCACCATGTGAGATTATGCAAGGCAAATGACAAAAAAAAGCAACTGTAAATTGTTTATGAATATAATATCTGACTGCATTACAGTAATTGCTCTACAACTCCGTCAAACTACAGCTCCCAGAATTCCTTTCGTCTCTACTTCGAAACTACATCCGGTATCTGCTAAGCTTCTGTAGCAATGAGCTGCTTGTAAACTATAAAACACGTGTGAGCGTTATTTCAGTTATCTCAATCTATCGTAACTTTTTTTTCAGATGGTTTTCAGTCGCTGGCTCCGACTTGTCACTTTGTGCAGACATGTAGTTTCACGCAGTGGAGAGGGAAGAGCAGGAGGGAGGACACTGATAGGACACAGCAGTCTGAACAAAAATGTTATGGGGGCACAAATGCAGCCATGGGGCGCAGCAGCCCCAGTGCGCCTCACTCACGGCGGTTTAGGGGATTTGTACAGGAACGAGTCCGTCCAGAGATATCTTCAGCAGCTCTTAGAGGAGTTCCAAGACATTAGCGAGAAGTTACATCACGCGTATCTTAGCGAGGCAGACAGAAAAGCAATGATGAAGAAACACACAGAGCTGATGCCTCTGGCAAATGTGTTTGACAGTATAGACCAAGCCGGGAAGGACCTTGAAGAAGTCCACTCACTTGCACACAGTGAGTAAGGCTTTTTTCTCAGGTTGGCAAAAGAGTCTGTCTTAAATCTGACTTGTGCTTCCGTTTTTTGTTCCAAGTAATATCCCTTTTTACTCCGACTAAAGATAAATCTCGTATTAGGAGCAGTAATAAGCACTTTAGGTTTCACATTTCAGCTTTCCCTACTGACTGCAGGCTCAGCTGGCACCAAGGATGAAGATGAACATCTGGTCCAGCTGCTGAAAGAGGAAGAGGCGCACATCACCAGCAAAATTGTGGCCTTAAGAAAAGACGTGGGTCGTGTTCAGATATATTTATGGGTGTGTATCAGATTGTGTCATATTAATGTTGGTGCTATGTTTCTCTCCAGCTGATCAAAGCTCTTGTCCCCACTGACCCTCTTGATTCGAGCGATGTGGTGCTGGAGGTTGTGTCAGGACGAACCACAGGAGGTACGAAGGTTTCCTCACTACCTGCTCACTCGAATTGGATTCCAAATTTGCAGTTTTCCATCGTTCTTGTACTAATGCTGCAATTTTACTTTCACTTAGCAGAGATGAATGACAAATGGACAGGACGGATGAATGAATGAATGTTTTAGTTGCTGGTAAATACTTCTAAAATAAATAATGGCACGCTGTAGGTGCTTTCACTGTTGCTGACATCCGTTCACGTGGTTACAGGTGACATCTGCCAGCAGTTCACCAGCGAGATGTTCGACATGTACCAGGGTTTTGCTGGCTACAGAAACTGGGACTTTGAGGTTTTGAACTACACGCCTGCAGACTGTGGTAGGTCTTAAAACAGTCAGGACATTGTGTTAAACTTTCACCAAATGGAGACATTTTTAAATCCAGGTTAAAAACATTTCTTTTCTCATGTGTCTATGCATGAAATCTGCACGATATCTTTTAATTTATCTGGACTTTTGCTTGTTTTTAAATTTCTGTTTCTCTTTATATTCTTTTATGTATTTTTAATGCTTCTTCCCCTCCCTGCTGCAACGCTTTTATTTTATGTAAAGCACTTTGAACTGTTTTGTACATGAAATGTGCTATACAGATAAATTTGATTTGATGATTTGATTTAAAGTGTAACTAAAAACTAAATGCAATGATTTCCGTGTTTGAATGCTGTATTGCAGGGGTGGCCAACCGGTCAGACTAAGAGCCGCATTTTTTACTGTGTTACCACAAAGAGCCACATTATTGTTGAAAAATTCTCTCCGTTCCATCCTTCTGTTCTTGACTCGCTCTAGTCTCGGTCACGTGATGCATCAACGCTGATATTAAACCCACGAACCGAGCAAAATGAGTCAAAAACGGATGTGTTTGGAAAGCTTCTTCCCATCAGGAGACGGAAGAAGAGACTGTGACCACTAAGAAAAAGAAAGCTGCATTTTGAAGACATGTTTAAGCGTTACCCTAGCGACCAGAGAGCGTTAGGAGGCAGAGAGGATGTTACGTCAGGAGGACGCTGCTAATAAAGTTACATACAAGTACACAGTGGATTCAAGTTTATTATTATATTTACTAAATACCACAGAGTCTGTGTTAGTTGTATTATTTTATTTTGTAGTATTTATCCGCCACACCTGAAAGGCCGGTCTGTGAAAACATTGTCTGACATTAAACCGGTCCATGGAGCAAAAAAAGTTGGAGACCGCTGCCGTATTGAACTCAAATGAAGCGAAAAAAAACCAAAACAGGCCACCCCTGCTTAATTGCATTGCAGCCATGACTTGAGCGTTGTCGATTTTATGAGCCACACATGCGATTTCTTTTGCTGTTGCAATTGGAGTGGCAGCATGGCATCACAGCTACAGCATGAAACTGCTTGTG
The DNA here is from genome assembly GCF_027942865.1 of Odontesthes bonariensis. NCBI lineage: Eukaryota > Metazoa > Chordata > Actinopteri > Atheriniformes > Atherinopsidae > Odontesthes > Odontesthes bonariensis. The sequence goes on along the minus strand of NC_134516.1, from coordinate 8,945,217 downwards.
TGTCAGGTGGATTGCACCATGCAGCAGTGAGGATAGCCGGGGAGAACGCGTACAGGCACATGAAGCTTGAAGGAGGGACGCACCGGGTGCAAAGGATTCCTGAGGTGGGCCTCTCCTCCAGGATGCAGCGTATCCACACAGGAACCATGACCGTCATCATCCTGCCGCAGCCAGTTGAGGTGCGGGCTGCTCCTGTCGCTTTATCACCTGCTTTTTCTTCATCAGTCCAGTGTTCAACAGTTTCTGCTCTGTCCGCACAGTTGGACGTCCACATTGACCCGAAAGATCTTCGAATCGACACGTTCAGATCGCGAGGTGCTGGGGGCCAAAGTGTCAACACGACAGACAGCGCAGTGCGGATAGTTCATCTTCCGACAGGTACAGCGTGCCTGGGGAGAGCCGAAGCTTCTCCCGAATGTTTCGCCCATCTGATTTCTTCCTCGTGCTCCCGACAGGCATCACAGCTGAGTGCCAGCAGACTCGCTCTCAGCTGCAAAACAGAGACACCGCCATGCGTGTGCTGAGGGCCAGACTTTACCGGAGTGTGATCGGTAAAGAGACTGAGCAGAGGCACACGGCACGAAAGCAGCAGGTGAGTGAACCAGTAAAACGCATCTAACAGAAGTTAGTCGCGTTTCTTTTTCTTTTTTTTTAACTGCAGCCTCAATCTCAGGTGGGCACACGCGCTCAGTCGGAGAGAATTCGTACCTACAATTTCAGCCAGGATCGTGTCACAGATCACCGCACTGGCTACGTCACCAGGGACATTAAGGTGAGATATGACCTTAATGTGAAGCAGGGTATACACATTCTCCACCCGTAGACGCCCCATACAGCTGCTTCATCTTTGGATTGTCTCTGTGCTCAGGAGTTCATGAGAGGAGGGGAGGGCCTCGACGATCTGATCTCGGACTTGGTTGAACATGCAGAGCGGGAGGCTCTCCTGGAGGTGGTGGAGAGCAGCAGCGGCAGCAGCGGCGGCAGCGGCGGCAGCGGCGGCAGCGGCGGCAGCGGCGGCAGCGGCAGCAGCGGCGGCAGCGGCGGCAGCGGCGGCAGCAGCGGCAGCAGCGGCAGCAGCGGCAGCAGCAGTCTGACATGACCAGACGGGACACACTCACTACTATTGGTGCAATATAATCGCAGCAAAAACAAACACTCACGGATAAGATGTTTTTATTTTAATAATAAAGCTTAACTTATAAATTTTGTCTCTATCCTTTCAATTATGATACAAATCTTAGATTTGTAACATGAATAAAAAATAAAATTCATATTGTGCTGCGTCACCTGCTGACGGTGTGAGTGACTTCAACGGCCAACCCTCACCCACATAGTAGACCGGTCTGGGCCCTTCTGCCCTACCGCTGGCATGGCAACTGGTAAGTGAACCGGATGTGGGCCAGATCTGGCCCGCAGTTGGCCCATGTGTGGACCAGCTCTGGGGCCAGTAAAGTGCCGTCATTCTTTGCGGCATGTGGGCCCGAACTGTGCCAGACCAATTTTTACTATGCCCCACATACCGTAAAGAATGGCGGCCCTTTACTGGCCCAGTTTCTGGTGTGCCAGAGCTGGTCCACACATGGGCCAGCTGCGGGCCACCAGCACCAGATCTGGCCCACATCCGGTTCACTTACCATGCCAGCAGTAAGCCAGAAGTGCCGGCTTGATGACAGAACTGGCCCAGACCGGTCTGCTATGTGGAAAGTTGTTGCCAAGCTCCGCTTCCGCATTCTTGAATCAGCTGTTCATTTATCTGCTATTTTACAATCTCTCAAATTGTCTCAGCAGCAGTGAGTTACAGAGCTACTTCAGTGTGGAACTTTTACCAAAAAAACAACTACAAAGAGCTGACTTTTTTTTTTCACCAGAGTAGTATATGGTCTGTATCTTTCATGGGTGTTTGCCAGTCAGGGTGCGGTGAAACGATCTATCAGCTTTATACACGCACTTTGAACAAAAAGTATGTCACACCCTTCATGAGTGTGCCAACTGACCAATAACCTCTGCTTTTATTTTCTGCAGCATTTGAGCTCTTGATCTTTTTTTTTTTTTAACCACATAAAATAATTAGTATCAGGTCAGTCACCATTTATTAAATTAAACTAAAATAACGTCTATTAACTGAAAAATGTTGCAGAGCTTTTTGCACAATGATTCTCTGGCTTGTTTTTTAAATTTATTTTTTTTATAAAACTTAGATTAAAAATAAACAGATGTGAAAAAAGTTTAATAGCTCTGCGTGGTCGGCGTTGCACCAGAGAGAAAAGCCATCAAAAGAATAAAACGATCTCAGTGGCGTGTTGAGATAAGACTACACATTGTAATAGAAACCAGTAGAAAAAGAGAACAGCGTTTGTGTCCTACGCTTGACATCTAAATGCTTTAAAGAAACAAAGTAGCGTTTAAAACAGGAAAAAAAAAAATCTTCTTTTCAGAACTAAAATGGTGCATCAAAATCTTCACAGGGCGAGTTTTATTTAGGTAAAAGTCTCGATGCCGCGTTCTGGATCGAGGCGTTGCTGCTCTGCTCAGTTGTCGTCGTCGTCTCTCTGGCGGAGGCTCCTGGATTTGCCGTTCTGTGTCTTGTTTTTCCTGAATGAAGCGGGTCCGCCTTCTTCTCCGAGGGAGGTGATGATGCGTTCTTTGAACTTGGGCTTTGGCTCTGGCTTCGGTTCCACCGGAGCGATGGCTGTACTTCCCTCCACCTGCGGCAACTGCAAGTCCACTTTTGTACTGGAGAGGAGAGAACAGAACTAATGAGACCTGTAGTTTGCTACACGTCCATCTGTTCAATCGTAGGTGAGACACTTACTATGGATCCACTTCTTCCTTGATCTGTTCCCATGTCCCATATGGATTGGCAGCTTTTGGTCTCTTGGCTCTTATCCCCACTGGTGTCACCTTTTCCCCCGTCTTCTCGGGCTCAGCAGTTGTGCTCTGGACTTCTTTTTTTGTTTCTTTCTCTTCTTCCTTTGGAGGATCATCGCCTGCTTTGACTTCTTCTGTTTCTGAGGGCTCACCCTCTGCTTTTCTTTTCTGAAGACAAAAAAGAAGATAGAACAAGAAATGAACTTTTCAGGACTGCTTGATTTTCACAGTAGTAGTTTAAATGAGTCTTTATGTTCCCTCATTTAGTGCCAGTATTCATCTCACCCTGAAGCTGATCTTTGGGACCTTGGGCTGCTGGCTAGCTTGCTCAGGGGCTTGCACCTCCTTAGGTGCTTCGTTTGAGCTCCCCTCTCCTGAGAGCGGCTCCGGCTCTGGGGCTGAAGGCTCCTCCTGGGTCTCCTTTTCTTCTTTGGATCCAGACGCCCCCCCAGAAGAAAAGTCTACTGGCTTCTCCCAGCTGGACTCTTGAGAGATGAGGGAGAATAAACACGATTACTAGCTGTTATCTCCTTAAACAACAGGAAATACAGTCCAGAAACAGCTATTTAGATTAATTCAGGGACAACCACAAAAACACATCCACCTCCAGTTTGTGTGTTGTAGTAATATGCATAACCATCAGGACTGAAAGCTTCCATCCACGCGTGGCCCGAGGACCTCTAAAGAGAAGCACAAAAATGACATAAACGCAAAGAAAACAGGCCAACACCTCGGTTTGATTTGAAACAAATGTATACCAAATACAAAATGACTAACTTCAAGATGCCCGGACTGTGCTGAAGCTGAGGCCTCTCCCTGAAAACCTGCTGGTTTTTCCCACTGAGACTCTGTTGGAGAAATACAAACACCACAACAAACCTAAAGTCAGACCGATCAAAGTGTTCTGGATAAATGAGGGATTTCCACGAGATTCTCAAAGATATCCAAGAGGGGTTGCGATGTCATCTTTCCTCACCTTCAGATAATGTGTTGTAATAGTACGTTTGTCCATCATCTGTCATCCCTTCAACCCAAACCTGCGTTCCCGTCTGCTCTCTGAATGTCCGGCTCGCTTTTTGCTCTTTCTTTTGTTGTTTTTTCGGTTTGAACTTAGGTTGTGGCCCGGCCTTCGGTTGTGGCCCGGCCTTAGATCCTGGCCTGCCCTGAGGTTGTGGCCCAACCTGAGTTTGTGGCTGTGGTTCTGCTAGGGCTGGAGAACTTGATCCTAACGCAAAACAACAACAACTTTGATTTAAATGTGAAAGAGCTAAAGCATGCTCCTGAGCACCTCGCTGGTTGCATGCCATTTCAAGGAAAACGCCAATGAATTACCTTCTGGTTCCCTTTCCATTCTCTTCAGATCTTCCTGATAGGCCTTCAGCGCTGCCTCCTCCATTGCTGCAAACTGTTTGGACGCTCGCTCCTCTTGCTTTGCCTTGTCAATACTCTTCTTTTTAATCTGTTGAGGGATAGATAGGGTGAGATGAGTGGCAGCAGCTAATAGCCAATAGGAAGAGTTTTACATGTGTGTATGGAGCTTATCTCTGCCGCCAGTCCTGAGAATGGTGCCAAAGGAGCCACTTGAAAAAAAAAAGAAAAATAATTTAACTTTTTTTCCTCTAAACTGCAAGCAATCAAGCCTGCGAGAGCTCCACACGCCGATTAGTATCCTCGTTTTGATAGTTTTTGACAGATGTGGATGTTTAGATCATGAAAGTGTTGTGGTTTCTAATCATGTGTGAACAGTCTGTTTAGAAAAGGCGTTTTAAACTTTACTTCATCCAAGATCCAACTCGGACTGGATCTGGGACTGGATTGGAATAAGCGGTTTAAAAAAAAAAAAATGGCTGGATGGATTATCTCAGATGATGAGAGAGGAAGGCGGAAAATCAATTTGCAGGTATGTTTGCACATAAACTGTCCGTCGAAGAGTGAGAATATGTCTGAACTGGTGCGTGTCACCCATGTTCCACCATCTGTGATGGCTTTTTAAGAAGTGCATTTCCTTTCTCAACCTGTGGCTGTTAGATTAGCTCAGACGGTCTCACTCGTCACTGCCTCCTGTTGAAGACCAGTTATTCAGAAGTCTCACGAGTCTGAAAATGTCCGGTGAGACGAAAAGCCAATTAGCCTGTTATTTGACAAACTAAAGCTCGCTGCTCAGGAGGGGAGCTCAGGGACTGCCTGATACCCAGAGCCACCATGAACATTTCACTCCGTTTAACAAATAAACTGTAAACCCTCAAATAAATAATAAAAAAAACATATTCTACATGATTTTGTTTAACTGCTGATATAAAATAACTTTCTTTTAAGCTCAATGTAAATTGATTAAATAAACACCGTTTCTCCGATCATCCTCGTCTTCTTGAACGATGCAATTCACACAGTGTTGATAATAGTTATTTATCAATTCAAAGTTTCACAGAGTGCATCAGTTCAAACATAACATTCATGTGCACTGACATTCTTCTTCTGTTTACTCAATATAGATACTAATATAGATACAAGATATATAATAATATAGATACAAGATACTCAGCATCATGATAAATGCTGGGAGGAGCTGCATCTTATAAGGCCTGCTCTACCATTTCCTCTGTTTAGGACTGTTGTTGCCTGGTAAATTTAGCTCTGTTTGGCTAAAAAACAGCCAAAAGGAGAAACACAATTGACCTCGCCAGTGGTAACTGATTTGCACAGCTGAATGCAAGACTACTCATTAACAAGCCGATATGGTGCAGACATCCCGTCCCTCACAAACACCAAACTCAGTGTTTTTGGTTAATTCATTCAAGTGAACAAATCACGACACTTCCAAACATTCAGCAATGTGTTCATTTTAAGGAGTCAGGTGTAGCAGCTTTTGCTGTGAGTCACTATGTTGACGATAAACATGTTTTAACATTGACACACACTATTTTTCTCCTTTTTTTTGTATTTGCAGTAGATATGGTTGTTAATGTTAAAAATAGAGATCATTTTAGAGGTTGATCCTACAAGCTGAGCATAAAAACACTATGGAAATAAGAATTCAGGTTCCGTACATGCAAAAGGCACCCTCAGAGCAACTGATAATACAATAAAGGCGACCAAGAACCACCATGTGATGTCAACGTTGCATTCTCTATGGCTATTGCTGAGCTGTCCAAATGGTCTCATTTGAGGAGGCCAAAACAAATGGGCGTTAGATCTATACATTCAACACAACTGCAAGCAAAACGTCTAGATATGCTACCAAACTATTTGGAGTTACATTTTAACCACAAACTTATCTACCTCTCGTCTTTAACAGCATAATAAAGACAAAGAAAGGAACTAATCAAATGGGTTTCTGACAGCAGAATGAGACAATCTCGTTAGCAGCAACATAACTAGAATGCATAAATCCCATTTACCAGGTTACTAACGCACGTGTGTGCGTTGAATAATCTTATATATTCTAAAAGCACAACATCTATGCATTTGGGAGTGAGCAGCAGATAGAGAAGCTGAATTTAAATGGTTTATTCTACCTGCCAAAAATCAGATCAAAGGATATAGAGGCTGGACTTTTGACTAAAATGAAAAACACAACCAAACAGGAGTCTTCGATTATCATTTTGAGTGATATAATGTATTCAGTCACAGCCTTGTATATCATTCCTTATGGCTATGGTTAACCTACTGCTTTAACACACAAAATGAAAAGCAACGTCGATGTTCATACCTCTGAAATTTTGGCAGCCACATTTTCTTTGTGATTCTTGCCTCTTTCGTGGAACTCAACGCTCTGCAGGGAAAACAGCAATAACGATCAGTATAATGTATGAGCACTGTCCCAAGCAGCATGAACCCCATCCTTCTACTCACAGGCTTGTTGTCTGCAATCCAGCACTTACAGTACTGGCAGAATTTCCTCGGTTGTGACTTCCAGTAGTCAGCCCTGAAAAATGCACACAAGTAGAAAGACAGAACAAACCACGAATGAGTCCAATTTCCTTCCTACTGCACTGCTGTCGTGTGTAACTGACAGGACATTTTCTATCTGTGTCACAAAACATACATATAATTCACCACTTACATTTTAAATGTATGCAGTCAAAACTGGACGAATTTTAAAACAAATACCAGCCAAACATCAAAACAACCGCTTCTCACATTTCGAGAACGAAAACATCGTCCACTTGTGATTACGTCATCGGCAGTCGCCCAACGAAAGAGCGCATACGCAGGTATAGACCTCTACGTTACGATGAAAAATGATCCCGCACGTCAAATGTTTTCCTGTCTGATGAGCTGCGATAACAAATACATGAGTTTTGTTTCTAAGTTGGTCAAAAGGTGATTTAATCATAGATTACGTAGGACACCTGGATTTGGTGTTTCGGTGCCCCCTGCTGCAGGACAGAAATACATCATGGGAAGCGAAAATTCTCGTTCAGGATCAGTTTTGTTAGACTGCTGCATAACTCGCCCTCATACATACTCTGTCACATCATCATAGGATCTTTAAAATAAGATTTAAGTTTGTAAACAGTGGGCAAATGGGGATTTAGGGGTATTAAAATCAAATTCACACTAGGGCTTTTTCCGAATCCCAATCTGTGATGACCTGTTTTAAACATAGGTCGTGAAAATGAGGGGGTAGCTAAAATTTTAATCTGAGATTATCTTTCAATTATCCTGCCTACAGGGTGGATTAAACTCATCAGGTATAAACCTTAGGACCACTATTGATGCGCCCTCTTTGTACTGTGTTGACTACAGAGTTGGTGGTGTGTACGGTTTCTATGTTAATGTTTAAAAGGACTAAACATTGTGTTATGCCTTGTTTACTGTAATTTGATTAAACACATATAAACATTGAACATTGTCGGCAAATTAAACTTAAGTAATAGAGGTGTTCAAATGAGACAAATTATGAGAAAAAGTATTTCACACAAATGAGGCACTCGCTGTTATAGTATAGGCAGGCTCTTACAATTTTACTCGATATGGTGTTCAATGAAAGAACTACCAAATGGTTGCTTACTAATAAACCTGGCGTCTTGTCGGTGATTTACGGTCTATAAATATAGGTATCAACGGACTTGCCAATAATGCACCTTGATAAATCTAATATTGCTGCAGTGGAATGAAGTCCCATATGGTCTAGCGGTTAGGATTCCTGGTTTTCACCCAGGCGGCCCGGGTTCGACTCCCGGTATGGGAACACTCTTTTCTTTCTAAACAAAAACCTTTGTAAAAAAAATAATAATGATAACAGTATGCTAGTATGAGGTAGCAGGAAGGGAAAACTATTAGTACTGGTATCTACAAATGTGAAAAATTACCCAAGAGGGACGCATTCGTTAAGTCAAGCCTTTTGGCTTTTCTATGGAAATTTGAAAAAAAGAAAGAATTTATTTTCCATTCATGACCAGTGAAATAATATTAAGAAAGGGAATGCGGAGGCGTGGTGCATCGCAGTTCCCTCGTTATCTCACTGAAAAGGTTTGAGTGGAACACGTCTTCTACTGTAAACCCTTTGTAAACGGTTGCGTCATCACTAAGCGCCGGTTCAGACATTGCGACTGAAGGCAGCGACTGACTGACTACTCGCCCGTCTTTGGTCGAGACTGACCCGCGTTGCCGGTGGAGATAATTGGTATCCAGTACAGATTCGCACTGAAGCCGCCGGAGCTGCCCATGAACGGCACCATGGCTGCGTCCTCACATCGGATAACGCTGGGGCCACTGGTTGCTGCCATCGACCAGGGCACTAGCTCCACTCGGTTTTTGGTGAGACAGCCCGCAGTGTGACCCCACCAGAGCGAGCCAACTGTGTTATATTTAATAGCTGGCTCATACACGCGTTAGAGCCGACTGTGTCCTTGAGTGGACGTTCCAGTTTTTGCCCGAATGATCCAGCTTGTAGGCTTGCGACCTCGGTGACAATTTATAAATACAGTTTAGTGTCGTCATTTAATTTAGCTGCTTTAAAAAAAGATATAAAGGATGAAAATGACAACCGTAAGACCAACCACTCTGTCTTTCCGTGCAGTTTAGAAAGGTGAGGGAAAGGCAGTAATTGTCCTAGGGTCCTATGGAGTTCAGGTGCATTAAAGCATATACTTCAGCAAGTTTTCGCCGAAATTATACCATCATGTCATTCACTTAGAGAGGAAGAATTATTGTTTTTTTTTTTTAAATTCTCAAAGTAAGGGCTTCGCGACAGGTCTTTGTGTCACAAAGGTGAACGTCTGCTGTTTTCTTTGTCTCTATGTAAACTTAATGTCTTTTTTGCATTGAATAGTTTGGATACGCTGGTTGAATACCATTGTAATTATATATATATATATTTTCCCCTAGTAGGTTAGCTGCTCTTAGTTAATCAGAAGTTTCAGTTCAGTTTTATTATAACATGTCACAATGATTAATTTCTAATATTTGTGAATGGATCAGACAGCTCTTTGCCTTTTAGCTCCTTCATTCTTTCCAAAGATGCTTTAATTTGTTGCGACACGAGTCAACTCATACTGTCAGAAACATTTTCTTTTCTTTAAACTTTACATGGTAACAGTAAGTTTGTATCAATCTGCACTATATTGCCAAAACTATTCGCTCATCTGCCTTTACAGACATGTGCACCTAAGTTACATCCCATTCTTAATCCATAGGGTTTAATATGACGTCAGCCCACCCTTTTTGCAGCTATAAAAGCTTGAACTCTTCTGGGAAAGCTTTCCACAAGGTTTAGGAGTGTTTATGGGGATTTTTGAGCATTCTTCCAGAAGCTCATTTGTGAGGTCAGACACTGATGCTGGACGAGAAGGCCCGGCTTGCAGTCTCTGCTCTAATTCACCCCAAAGGTGTTTCATCAGGTCGAGGTCAGGACTCTGTGCAGGCCAGTTGAGTTCTTCCACACCAAACTGGCTCATCCATGTCTTTATGGACCTTTGCTTTGTGCACTGGTGCGGCAGTCATGTTGGAACAGGAAGGGGCCATCCCCAAACAAAGTTGGGAGCATGACATTGTCCAAAATCTCTCGGTATGCTGAAGCATTCAGAGTTCCTTTCGCTGGAACTAAGGGCCCACCTCCTGTAAAACAACCCCACACCATAATCCCCCCTCCACCAAACTTTACACTTGGAACAATGCAGTCAGACAGTTCCCCTGGCAACCGCCAAACCCAGACTCCTCCATCAGAATGCCAGATGGAGAAGCGTGATTGGTCCCTCCAGAGAACGCGTCTCTACTGCTCTGGAGTCCAGTGGCGGCGTGCTTTACACCACTGCATCCGACGCTCTGCATTGCACTTGATTTATGGCTTGGAAGCAGCTTCTCGGCCATGGAAACTCATTTCATGAAGCTCTCTAACTGTTCTTGAGCTAATCTGAAGGCCACATGAAGTTTGGAGGTCTGTAGTGATTGATTCTGCAGAAAGTTGGCGACCTCCGCTGACCTCGCTCTGTCATTTTGAGTGGCCTCAATCGCTTCCACTTTCTTATAATACCGCTGACTGTGGAATATTTAGCGAGGAAATTTCATGAATGGACTTGTTGCACAGGTGGCGTCCTATCAAGGTCCCACGCTGGAATTCACTGAGGTCTGAGAGCGAGCCATTCTTTCACAAATGTTTGCAGAAGCAGTCTGCATGCCTAGGTGCTTAAATTTATACACCTGTGGCCATGGAAGTGATTGGAAAACCTGAATTTAATTATCTGGATAGGTGAGTGAATACTTTTGGCAATATAGTATGTGTATAAATGAAACTGTGCCTTCCTTAAAAGAATAAATGAGTGACATATAATGTAATATGGTGTCCACTGATGCCACATTGTTTCTCATTTGCTGTTTTCAAGGTGTTTAATTCAAAAACAGCAGAGCTCCTAAGCCATCATCAGGTGGAAATCAAACAGAGCTTCCCTAAAGAAGGGTAAGGAGTAAGTTTGTCTTTAAATATGCCTCTCATAGTTTCAAAATGTGTTCTTATATTTCACTTGTATATAATATATATGTTCAGATGGGTGGAGGAGGATCCCAAAGAAATTCTGCAATCGGTGTACGAGTGCATGGAGCGGACGTGTGAAAAACTGACGCAGCTCAACATAGACATCTCAAACATCAAAGGTAATCACACACGAGGCTCATGCTGCCACTCACTCATGAGCTGCTCTGTAACGTTTTCATCCACAGTCATTTTTTTTCTCAAATGTCAGAATGCGATGGAAAATGTAAAGGGCAACAAAAGACCCACATAAATCAAAAACCTGAATGCTTCTTTTGGCCACAGATATACATTGCAGCCACGCATCTGGTCTCCAAAACCAGATGGTGAAACGAAGAAGACGTTTCGAAAACGTTTTCTTAACAAACATGTTTTTTTCATAGAAAAGGATCAGTAGAAAATCTCAAGAGGATGCAACAAAAGACACCGTTTGACCAGAGCTGCTGCAACATTATTGCAGTGTTCTTGATCATATAATACACTAAGTTGTGTGTTCTTTTTATAAATTCAGTGTTTTCACCTTAGAGCAACACTAGAGAAGTTTGTGAGTCTTAAAACTATGTGCTTCTGACTTGTTTTGAATGCACATTTCTGGGTCTGAAACTGCCCTAAAGCACTTGGGGAGGCTGAGATTCTGCAGATCCTGATTTTGGTTTCCAGCCCTGCGCCACACTCTTTTGCTTTATGGTCGCCATTGACATTTTTGTGGGCTTTTGACAGAGTCTTTGTGGCCTCTTCTTTTTTTTCCTAGAACGTGACTGCACCAAAGTTGTTGTAGCTCTGATACTAGTTGTGTGTTTCTTCTGTGTTTGTTTGGAGGCTGTGCGGCTTGAGTGGATTCTCCTGAATTCTTTACACTTTTCAAACTCTGGAAATAATGGACCCTGGGGGTGGGTGGTGGTTTGAGTCTGCAGACTGTAAGGTACTCTGTGAGCCACATGGAGATGATATCAATGCCATGACTCAAGTGTTACCTCAAGAAGTTTTTGCTGTTAAGAGTTTTTTGTCCCTGAGTTTGAAGACCAAATTCGATGCAGATTTTAACAGATCACTGGCAGCCACATTGCGAGCGCACTTGAGTCTCACATCGGGTAGATAGAAACCTTTCCGCAATCTTTGAACAGTTTTCGAAAAGTTGAACTGATATCAAAATCAACATTTCGGAGGAAAAGAAAAAGCAAAACAAAGCAAAAAATAAAATAAAAATTTTGCATTGATTTTGTATAGTTTGCAGTTATTTGCAACTCATTGCATTCTGATTTTGCAACTGTTTTAGAACCAGGGTTGTTTTTTGAATGAGATGCTAACGATCTCCGCTGCTTCGATTTGTGTAGCCATCGGAGTGACCAACCAGAGAGAGACCACACTTGTTTGGGACAAAGAGACTGGGGAGCCCCTCTACAACGCCATTGGTACAGTTGTGAATTCCTGATCTGCCAGTTTGTTGTGTTTCAGTATTAGCAGCTCATTTGCACTGATTTCTTTGCCGTCTGTTTATTATCTCGCAGTATGAGCAACGTAAATATTTTTTTGAGGGGTTGGCTGGATTTTAAGATAACTGCTGTGATTTTATTCAGTGTGGCTGGACCTGCGGACGCAGTCAACTGTTGAACATCTCATTAGTAAGACTCCAGGAAGGAATAAGAACCATTTGAAGGTGGGGCTTTTAATATATATATATATGTATATATATATATATATATATATATATATTTTTTTTTTTTTCTCTAAATTTGCTATTGATTTAATTGAAATTGAAATTTCAAAAGGAAATGTTCACTTATTTTTCTCAACTTGCAGCATAAAACGGGACTTCCAATCAGCACCTACTTCAGCGCAGTGAAACTTCGCTGGCTGATGGACAATGTGGACGAGGTCCACGAGGCTGTTTTGTCTCACCGCGCCATGTTCGGCACTGTTGACTCCTGGCTCATCTGGGTGATGGGACTTCCTTCCTTCACAGTTGCATAGATGTCATTGAAATGTTGTATGTGTGGATTGTGACCAAAAAAAAAAGACTAATTGGTGTATTTTAATTGGTTTCACTGTAGTGTTTGACGGGGGGCAAGTCAGGTGGGGTCCACTGCACAGATGTGACCAACGCCAGCAGAACCATGTTGTTTAACATTCACACGATGGACTGGGACCCGGAGCTTTGCAAGTATGACAGCTGGGATTACTTTTAAAATCATCCGTGCATTTGAGGTTTGTTTCTTTGAAATGTTGCAGAAAAGTAGTCAAATAAAACCCGAAGAGCTCATCTGTTAGTCACTAAAGTACCCAATAGACAGATTACTGAGTTCTTCCTGTAAAAAAAACAAGCTGATGGAGCAATTCCCTCTTGAAAAGCAATTCTCATTGGTCAGCTCCACTTGGCTCCGGTTCCATTATCGCTATCGCTTATCGATTCGGTTCCTTTATCAATTCTCATCCAGTTATATAAAGTACAAATGGCTTTAACACTTTAATTTCAAGTATGCACCAACATTTTATCTATTTTCACCTATTAAATATTTGACTTTTCCCTGCCTCGATGAAAGGGGTAGCTACAGGCTCCCTCTCGCAGTCCTCCTCACCTAAATGTTAATATCAGATGGAAGTTATTCATACAGTATGTCGCTAACATTATTACAATCAACAGGACCTGGAAATTTTACGTAACAGGGCTCTCAAGTTTTGAATGCAGGCAAGAGTGACAAAGACTTTACATTCGTGCAAAGTAATTGCATGCTGTGTGGTCAAATGTTTCAGCATGTTGGAGATGGGATCAAAGCTCTGCGCGTGTTGCAACTGGCCCTAGCATTGTCCTTTTTGGTGAAAAATAACCAAACTTTGGTTCCGCTTCTGCCTCGACGCCATGTTGGAAACATTCTGAGCCAAAATACGAAGCGTGTACATGACGTCATCGCGCAAGTGCGTCAGACGTTAGCAGAACCTATAAACGGAATCGTTAAGCAGGCGGATTAACGATTCCACAGAATCGAACTACTGGGAGTCTCGATTCCCATCCCGAGCAGCCGCGGCTATTCAGAGACAACACGGGAAGCCGGACAGCCTCTCCCATTCTCTGGCGAAATTGCTACATCTTCAATGTTAAATTGACGATAAAACAGTTATTCACAAAACACAAGATATGCCCAATACTGCATTTACTTTCATAACTACAACATGTTGTCCTGTAGCTTAATGAAGTGATTTGTTCTGAAATCGCCGCCGTTCACTGAGGAAATCACGTTATGAAGCCGCCACTAACAGCCAGGCTTCCGAGCCGAGGGCTGCCCGGCTTCAGGAGGGGGCGGGAGAGTCAAGTTTTTCTCTACAATTCTAGGTCATCATTGGCTAAATCGACAAAAACTCATCCCTTCCGAGGCTGCTCGGCATCTCTGGGGGTAGATTAGACGTGGGCGTGTCAATATGAGGGGCTGTGTCGTGATGATTGGAGTCAGTGTTTGTCCATCATGAGAGATGTTGTGGCAGCCGAATTTTTAAGCGGGGAGAAGCACGCTGGGACTTCAGTCCCAAAGCGGATACGAAAGAGACTGGTTGTCTGTGAAAGTGCTGTCGGAGTTTCACTCGTACTTTTAGTTGTTTCTTTCCAGAATTCATGCTGCCCATTCACAAATGTTACCTTTTTTAAGAATACTTACCACCACCATCAAACTCTTAAGTATTCATTATGACAGGGAAAAATGCTCCACAGATTCTGATCCAGCCACAGATCCAGCCATTTGCAGGCCTTAGATTCCATCATACTTGATTTTGGCCTTGCTGTGTGAATTTTCAAAGTCTATACCTTCTTTCTGTGTATTTGCTGGGCATACTTGTCATACTAGACACAGCTATGTTATAACTAATTCTTTTTAACTTTGCTATCTTCTGCTTTGGGATGGCACGAGCCACTACAACCCTGAACGCGTAATATGGGCTTCCCCTGTTTTAAAAGTCAGCAGCCGCCACTGATGCCGAGGCACCACCAATCGTTCTAAATAAAACATTTGACTGGGTGCAAAGTTAGTATATATAACGTCCAAATTTTGAAGTTGATTTTCCAGGACATAAATAATTCTAAATGACCATTTTGTATACATAAGCTAAAAACAGGGCTCCAGAAACTGGAAGAAGAATGTGGGAGAGAGGATTAATACAGGGGCTGTATTAATAAAGGGCCATTTAAAAAAAAACAAAAAACGTTTTAACTAGGGATGCACCGATATTGGTATCGGGCCGATACTATTCTAATATACTCGTTAAAGTTAACCGATACCATAAACCGATAACAATTTATTGCATGAAGAGCGCGATCAGAGGGTGGCTTGTCATTTTTGTTGTATTTTTTTAGATTGGCAGCTCGGGGAGATGTTCAAGCTAATCAGGAACAGTATGGTTAGGCTAAATTTGGCATAATGGATTTGCTTTATAGTTATGCCGTTGTACTCTTTTATCTACTCCCCTTCAGATATTTCAGTATTCCGATGGAGATCTTGCCGAGGGTTAGGAGTTCCTCGGAAATATATGGCCTCATGGTAAGCATGGATCAATCAGCCTTGTCTCTGTAGAATTTGACGATGATGTGTTTAGGCCAAGATTTTATCCTAATGATTCCTTGCTGTGTCTAATTTGACTAGTGTTTTGTTCAAAGAGTGGAATGTCTCATGCAACAGGCCACTAATAAGATTTTGTATTCTATTGTTGTTGTTTTTTTTGGTTAGCGTGCTTTCAAACTGTTTAATTGCATGAAGGTTGATTGAGAAATTCTTTTAGGCATTTTTGTGTGCCATTGTCTCCCTTCTCTCACTGGTAGAAAATATGTTCTAGCCGGGTAAGTGACTCTCACCATCACTACTCACCTGATCGTTTAAAGTGACCCGTCCTGCTTTTTTTGTTGTGGCCAAAAAGACTCCCAACCCGCCACACAGTGCATTTCCAATCCTAAGATGAAGCCTGGTGTTTCAGGAAGCTGAGCTGTCGGATTTGTTCATGTGTATGAAAACCTTACAATTAAGTCAGATTTGGCAAGGATGAAAATTCGTGTGTGAAACAGAGAGTGATCTCCTGACTCCTAAATGCATTTTTACCGTTTTTCACTCATTCACACTCCTCTTCAGCTGACTACTCAACCCAACTGTACGCCGTCTGCTCAGAATTAAGCAGCTGAAAAACAGCTAAAATAAGACAACAATAAGTTTGTCGGGTATTAAAACAAGCAAAAAGTCTTGTTTGTTTTGCCGCCCCAGTGGTTTGTACACATACAATTAAGGCTCTATTGGAAATGTACTGGATGGCCCCCTTATCGCTTCTGTGGTGGCATGCGGCTCGGCTGGTTACCGCCAGCCTCCCAGTCAGAATATCTTCCTCTCCAACATGACTCCTGAATCTCTTCACTCTTTTGGCGCAGCTCTCTTCACCCACTGTACATCTTGTTTTTTTATATTCTCTGAACACCTAACCAACGGTGCATGCAGGAGTGAAAACATTTTGACTTTTCCTGTTTTTTTTCTCCTTTGTTTCCCCCTTCACTGCGTTTCATTGCAACAGTTGACTTTATGTAAAAATCAGCTGGTGGAAGTCAGGTTGTGTGCGTTATTTGGCTTTTTTGAGTCAAATAACCAACTTCCTTGTTTTAACTGCCTCTCATAGCGTTCAGAAAAGTTTTATTTCATGTTTTTTTTTATCTCTGCTTTGATATTTTTTGCGACAAAAGTGTGTAGGCTTGAATGCTATTTAGTGCCATGGTTTCCAAATTGTTACCTGTTACAGCTAAAGGTGTCGGGTTTGGGAAAATAATATAAAAATAAAATAGATAAACACTGTCACTCTCTAAATATGATTTGAATTTTTGCAGAAATCAGGGGCTCTCTCAGGTATTCCTATCTCAGGGGTAAGTCTTCTTCGATACATCACTTCCCGTGTTTCCGTGTCTACGCTTTGCCTTGAGAAGAAGCCTGATCTCGTTTGCATTTGCATTTTGAAAACAGTGCCTTGGAGATCAGTCGGCGGCTCTTGTCGGTCAGATGTGTTTCAAGGACGGGCAAGCTAAAAACACGTAGGGGCTACTCGGTTGTGCGCTTTTTTTTTTTTTTCTGAAACGTACAACATCTTTGTTAGAGATCCAGCTAAAAGTTTGATTTATTTATTTATTTATTTTTCAGCTACGGGACTGGTTGCTTTCTTTTGCGAAACACTGGAGCCAAGGTACATTACTTCACACACACACACAAAAATTCACACACACGTCAATTGACTGCGGACATTTGGCTGAAGGGATGTTTCTGTGGTTTTGCAGCCGGTAATGTCTGACCACGGTCTGCTCACCACTGTCGCCTACAAGCTCGGCCGGGACAAACCTGCCTGCTATGCACTGGAGGTACAGCATCTTAAGTACACTGACGGCGTACAAACGCATCGGCATCATGTTAGCCGTTTCTCTTCGGTGACTTCAATGATTTAGCTGTGCTGATAGGTCTGATAGATCTGTCAGTTCGCAGCTGATCTGGTCTTCTCCTTGTTGCCAGGGTTCTGTGGCCATTGCAGGAGCCGTGGTCCGCTGGCTGCAGGACAATCTTGGGATTATCGGAGCGTCTGAGGAGCTTGGTATGTGCCAGACACATTCAGCTAAATGTGCAATTTTGTCAGGGAACTGGGGTCATTAAATCTAGAACAGAGAGCGGGTGTGATATTGCTGATCTTTTCCGGGTTCTTTCATCATGCAGAGAAGTTGGCTGCATCGGTCGGCACCTCCTACGGTTGTTATTTTGTCCCCGCATTTTCCGGTCTTTATGCACCTTACTGGGAGCCCAGTGCCAGAGGGTAAGATCGACAGCTACTCTAAAGTTTGCTAAACATCACAAACTCTGATTCATTCAGTCAGTCTTTTTGTTTCCACGGGTCCACAGGATCATTTGTGGGTTAACTCAGTTCACTAATAAGAAGCACCTGGCATTTGCTGCTCTGGAGGCGGTCTGTTTTCAGACACGAGAGGTATAGCTGAAAAATGTTTCTTTAAATGACATTTTTCTCTTATTATTGTCTTTTATTTATATAAAGGTTTCGCGCAATAATTGCCATGTTTGTTTCTATGCAGATAATGGACGCCATGAACCAAGACAGCGGCATCCCTCTCACTCAGCTTCAGGTAGACGGAGGAATGACATCCAACAGGTTGCTGATGCAGCTGCAGGCCGACATTCTTTGCATCCCTGTTGGTAGGAGTGGCATTTCCTTTGGCTTTACGCCCTTTGTTGTCTGTCGAATGGATTTGATAATAATGATAATAATACATTTAATTTTTAAAAAAGCGCCTTTCTCAACGCTCGAGGACACTTTACAACACATTAAAAACACAATAAATAAAATAAAACAAGTTAAAAAAGAGGCTAGAGGGAGAATGCAGCTTGAAACAGATGGGTTTTGAGTTTTGATTTGAAGAGGGGTAAATCAAATCAAATTTATTTGTATAGCACATTTCATGTACAAACAGTTCAAAGTGCTTTACATAAAATAAAAGCATTGCAGCAGGGAGTGCAAGAAGCATTAAAAATACATAAAAGAATATAAAAAGAAACAAATAAAATCATTTAAATGAATTTAAAAACAGGCAACAGTCTAGATAAGTTAAAAGATATTTCATGCATAGACACATGAGAACAGAAATGTTTTTAACCTGGATTTAAAAATGTTTACATTTGGTGAAAGTTTAATCTCCACTGGCAGTTTGTTCCACTTGTTTGCAGCATAACAGCTAAATGCTGCTTCTCCATGTTTAGTCTGGACTCTGGACTGGACCAGCTGACCTGAGTCCTTGGATCTAAGAGCTCTGCTGGGTTTATATTCTCTGAACATATCACAGATGTATCTTGAGCCTAAACCGTTCTGGGATTTGTAAACCATCAGCAGGCTTTTAAAATCTATTCTGTGACTGAATGGAAGCCAGTGTAAAGATATTAAAACTGGTGTGATGTGTTCAGATCTCTTAGTCCGGGTTAAAACTCTAGCAGCAGCGTTCTGGATGAGCTGCAGATGTTTAATGCTCTTTTTGGGAAGTCCAGTTAAAAGAGCATTACAGTAATCGAGTCTACTGGAGATGAATGCATGGATGAGTTTCTCCTGGTCTTTTTGGGAGAGGAAACCTTTAATTCTGTTGATATTTCTGAGGTGGTAAAAAGCTGCCTTGGTGACAGCTTTGATGTGGCTGCTGAAAGTCAGATCTGAGTCTATCAACACTCCGAGGTTACCAACTTGGTCAGTGATTATAAGGTCCCGAGTCTCAAGATATGTACCAACGCTGACCCTCTTCTCTTTGCTACCAAACAGAATGATCTCAGTTTTGTCTTCATTTAATTGTAGAAAATTCTCTCTCATCCAGGTGTTTACTTCCTCCAGACACTGACACAGTACGTCTGCTGGGCTGCAGTCGTCCGGTGACAGAGACACATAAAGTTGTGTATCGTCGGCATAACTGTGATAATTGATGTTAAATTCTGCAATATCTGACCCAAAGGGAGCTTATACAAGTTAAACAGAAGAGGTCCAAGAATTGACCCCTGGGGGACTCCACAAGTCATGGCCACTCGCTCAGATTCATAGCTGCCAATTGTAACAAAATAAGTCCGGCCTTCTAAGTAGGACCTGAACCAGTTAAGGACCGCTCCAGAAAGTCCAACCCAGTTTTCCAGCCTGTGCAACAGGATTCTGTGATCTACAGTATCAAACGCAGCGCAGAGGTCCAACAGGACCAGGACTGAAACATTACCAGAATCAGTATTCAACCTGATGTCGTTTAACACTTTGACCAGAGCTGTTTCAGTGCTGTGATGACGTCTGAAGCCTGATTGAAAGTTATCAAGACTTCCAGTTTCATTCAGAAGGTCGTTGAGCTGGTTAAATACAACTTTCTCAATAATCTTGGATATAAAAGAGAGATTAGAGACAGGTCTGTAGTTGTTCATCATAGTCAATGTTGCGGATGTCTGGTGGGAGTGAGTTCCAGAGTTGGGGAGCAGAGCGACTGAAAGCTGTGCTCCCCATGGTGCTGAGACAAGCGGGGAAAAAGAAAGATAAGCCATTACTCGGCTTTCCAGCATTCAATGGAAAATGTTTTTTAAGCACATTATAAGTTCTGCTAGCATTGTGAAGAATATTCATGTTTCGAGATTCTTGATATATTTCAGTTGGATAATTGGGTTTAAAAATACAATTTTATGTGTCAGTTGTGTAGTACTTTCCTTCATTTTATCTTCCCCAGATTGCCTCTGAAACTTACGGAGCCCCCTAGGGGACACGGGGCAGAAAAAAAATGATGGGTGAAAAAAAAAAGAAAAAAAGGACGGATCCGCTTTTGCAAGATCCCGAGAACGTTTTGCGAGATCTTGCGAAGATCTTTCTCACGAAGTTTCGCAAGATCATATGAGATCTCGGGAGGTCGTATTTAGGACAATGTACATCCGGGTCAGTTAGGCCCATGGGAACGAAAACAAACATGGAGTGGGAGAAATGTATTGAATTTTATTTTGAAATACAGAAAACTGTGCTCAGCATTAGATTGACCTAACTGACCCGGATATGATCTAGCGAAACTTGGCGAGAAAGATCTCGAGAAAGTTTTACCAGATCTCGCAAAAACTTTCTCGGGATCTCGCGAAAGTCCGTCCTTTTTTTTTTTTTCTTTTTTTTTTGTCACCCATCATTTTTTTCCCTCGTGTCCCCTAGGAGGCTCCCTAGGAACTAAAACACTGTCCAAGCTGGTTTATTTTTAAGTAATGACAAGACTGTGGTGTGCCAGTATTACCAGTAAAGATTGCTGTGTTATATTCAGTGAAGCCATCCATGCCTGAGACAACAGCTCTTGGCGCAGCAATGGCCGCGGGATCAGCAGAAGGGGTGAGCGTGTGGAGCCTGAACCCCGAGGACCTGAGCGCGGTCACTTCAGAAAAGTTTGAGCCTCAGATCAACCCCGAAGGTGCAAACATCCACTGCCACCGGAAAACGAAATGATGTTCTGTGGGGTTTTTTTAGAAAAATTTTAAAATGCTTTTGTCCTTTCTGCGCAGAGAGCGAGTTTCGCTATGCGCGGTGGAAGAAGGCCGTAGAGAAATCGATGAACTGGGAGACAACGCAGCCTGTCATTAATGGAAACGGTAGGTACTCATATCTGAACCAAGATGAGTCTCAGAAGACACCTCACACATAAAATCATGACCCAGAAACCTGGCTGCTCGCTGAAAATGAGGCCAAATATGAAAGGATGCGTATTTTTAAGTATTAAATTAAAACCCCTCCAAGCATGAGTATGAGCATGTGTACAACTTTTGAGTTTATAATGTAACTGATGGGGTAGAAAATCCATTATTCAGTCTAAGCAGGTAATAATGTTCCAAAGTTACTGTCTTTTAGTACTTAGTTCCTTCGTCTCTGTGTTGAACTTGAGTCTTACAAAAGGAAAGTACAGTCGTGAGGGGAAAAAAAATACCAGACTTCAAACAAATATTTGATCCTATCAAACAGATTTATAGACGGATAAAGGAAGCCAGTTTTGTCCCTTGCTTCTCCACCACTCTGACATCAGCTTTCTGGAATGCTTTTTACCATCTTGGTGCACTCTTCCTGTAGCTGCAAGATGTTAGAGGCTACGCTTGCATGTTCTGCCCTTTTCAAAATCCCAGTGTCGCAAACACTTTTGAATCGGTGACTGCAAGCAGTGCACAAACCCAAATTGAAGTGAATTGAATGCAACTTAGGAAATCCTTGCTTCAGACTTAAGGGCGGTTTATGGTCGGAAACCAGGTCGTCTGCGTGTGTGTCGCAGTTAACGCAGACATGCCCCCCCCCTTACGCAGACACTCTGGTGCACCTCCCCAAAATTGTAACTCACCGCAGACAGTGCCGCAGATATCGTCGCAGGGAGGAGAGAAAGGAGGCCTCTGATTGGTCAACTCTACATCCGCTCTACACTATGCGTATTTCCGGTTTGCTAACCGGCTAATGGTGACGCTAACCGTGACGATTCTTTCGCCTCTCTGCCAGCTCCAGTAGTAGCAATATTTCTTCTATTTCTAGATCGATCAGCTGCATCTCAATCAAAGTGCGCATTCGTCCAGTTGCCATTGTTGTTGAATGACCTCCGTAACCGGAAGAGAAACACGCCACCCACCACACCCACAATTCTAGCTTGTTCATGATTGTCCCTCTTGGGTTGTGGCGTGGAATTAACATAGCGCAGACCGTGCTTCAAAATTGGGCATAAATCAAAAATAACTGCGTCATGTCTGCGACATGCTCACTGCAACACACTGCTGCGAGAGTATACACGGCCCTTTAGTAGTGTTGGACGGTATACCGATACTAGAAAGGTATCATGATACCCTGACGCAAAAAACGATGCGATACGTTCTTTTTTTAGCATCGATACTGCTCTTAAAATAACGTTCAGCGAGCCGAGCCAACTCTGTCATCCTCTGGTCACACTCCATGCACGCAGCAGCAGGTGAGCAGTGAGTGAGGGAGAGAGGAACGCTAGAGATAACGACAAGTTCGGAAGCTCCTGCTGAACGTCCCCGGCTTGTAAACAAAAAAGACGAGAAAAGCGACATTTGGAATTATTTGGCTTACCTCGCAGATAGTGAGGGCAAGCCAACAGACACACTGAAGCCGGCGTGTAAGGCATGTTAGACACGCTACAAAGGAATGCAGACGAAGGGAGGGAATACGTCTAACTTGGCAAAGCACCTCGCTGACAGATATCCCCTGCTTTACAAAGAATTCAAAGACCGACAGGTTCGCGAATGTGACTGAAATCACCATTAGCCCAACACGAAAAGCTCCTTTCTTATCGAGTGTATGAAACAACATTTTTTCCCAACCTTTAGCGACTGTAGGCTAGTCTTACCATAGAGCCTTTATCATTCTCAACTGGTTAGCTTATGAAAGGGCTGTTGTTCACGCTAGTAATGTTGACTGAAGCATATCTTGCTAACACTATTTAATATTCTATCAGTTCTGGTAATGTCATGGCATATATGCCGTTTTGTTGATAATTATTTCTAGGTGGACATTTCAAATAAGTTGCAGAAGTTCAGAGGTTGAGAGAGAGTGTATTTGGGATTTCATTGTTCACGAGGAAAGCAATCATTTTATTTTTGTTAAAGCATGTTCAGTAGCTATTTATTTTGGCAATTATATTTTTCTAATTATTTATTAGAGTGTAAATGTTGAAATACTTTACTGCAATTCTCTGATCTATGTTTGTCCACCATAGTGTAATGGCATATACCATGTGGTGGCATGTTTTGTTTTGTTTAAAATAAAATAGTATTTTAAATGTGTAAGTCAGTCATTAATGTGTTCACTGTTCAAACGTTGATATTGGACAGAAAAGTAGCTTGTTAAGCAAAAGCCAATATGCTAACAGACCATAGTCTGTTAACTAACCGTGGTGAGACCGAGCTGGACCATTATTCGTCTCTTTTCCAGATTTTTTTTTTAAGATTTTCGCCGTGGTATCCGTTCAGTATCGAGTATCGAGGTATTTATGGCAGGTGTCGTATCAAAGTCAAAATGTAGGTATCGGAACAACACTAAGACTTAGTATGAAGTGCTTCTGTGGGTTAGATGTTTTTCGGTCGGCACCGGACTTGTCAAGCTGTCCACAGCGCATTACATCAAAAGGCCAAGTCTCTGCCTGTATGGTAATTGAAAAATGCTTTTTCTGTTGTAACAAGTTTTTTCCTGGCATGTATTTAATGTGCTTATGCATCTGGCAGATGCTTTTATCCAAAGCGACTTACACTCATATCCCAGGCAGGCAGGTAGCATAAGGGGGTCTTGCCTAAGGGCCCCCGCTGGAGGGTGGTACCTTTCATGCGGGGGCCTTAAAGTGCTATTAAGATTTTGGTATGTTGACGATAAACAGCAGCAAAGATAAGGTATAATACATGGTGGAGTTGTTTGAGTCTGTCACTTTTTGTTAACTGTTTTAAAGAGAACCAAATATTCTGCTGATCAGTTAAGGTATACACTTAATTTTACATGACCGCTACCCATTTGGCCACATAAAAAGTTGTATTTTGGTCAAAATCTATTGCTGTTTTTTTCTTCTTCTTCCTTTCTTCGCTTTCACAGAGCGCACAGAGCGAATCCTGACACATTTAACCACCAGACATCAACGATCTTTTACCAGTTCGGTAGCTTACAGTTGTTGTTCTTGCCTTTCATGTTCGTTTGGAACTTAATGACGACCGACAGGTGAAACCAGTATCTTCAGCAGCGTGCCCCTGGGCTTTTACATCATGGGCAGCATGTTGATGTTGATTGGTGCAAGATACATCACAGGTCAGTGTCTTCTACGGTTCATCTGCCCTGGGCGTGAAAGACCAGTTCGTCTTTTGTCATGCAAATCATTGGTAGTAACTTTTGACACATTTGTGACCTGTAGGAGTCAAATTTGTGCTACTTTGTCCTTTTTTTTAATTGAAGTTTTAGGGAGAAATAAAGTTAACATTTTACATCACATTTGATTTATTTATTTATTTTTCAAAATTGCCAAATTTTTCTGCGTAATGGAAAGACTATCATCAGAGATAAACTAACAAGTGTAGACATTGAAATTGTCCACAAGGACATTGTTGTGTGCCAGCATAAAATCAGCCCACAGGTTTTGTCTAGGAGCCAACCCTCTCATCGGTATCACGCATTGTTGCAAGTTGTGTCACACTTTGTAACACTTCTTTCAGTATTAGTTTTGAAGAAAAAAAAATGAAATGGATATTCTGTTTTGGAGAACAGTAAGCTTCCTCTCCACAGTATCCTGGCAGGACAGAGGAGCAGCTGCAGTGAGAGGCTAAGGAGTTCATGGGCGTCGCACCACTTTTACAGCAAGATGATTTCACCTTTTTGAATTTTCAATGACCAAAAAAAGTTTTAACAAATCATAAAATATGTTTTAAAGACTCTGTACCCTCTTTAGAATAATTCCATCCAGATTTGAGCAGTGTAACTGTTGTAGTTTCCATAAAGGATCTAGTTTAGGGCGATCAAAAAGCAGTAAAATGGCCCTGTTCTGCATTTGTACAAATCAGAAAAAGGTTTCACAAATCCTAAACAAGGTTTTAATGAATCTACAACCTCTTTAGAATAATTCCATCCAGATTTGAGCAGCGTAACTATTGTAGTTTCCATACAGGATCTAGTTTAGGGCGATCAAAAAGCAGTGAAATGGCCCTGTTCTGCATTTGTACAAATCAGAAAAAGGTTTCACAAATCCCAAACAAGGTTTTAATGAATCTACAGCCTCTTTAGAATAATTCCATCCAGATTTGAGCAGCGTAACTATTGTAGTTTCCATACAGGACCTAGTTTAGGGCGATCAAAATGCAGTATACTGTATTGGCCCTGTTCTGCACATCGGATGCCAATTTCAGCGTCGTGTCTCTGGGCTTGACGTGGCGCTCATGTGCCCCCCCTGTAACACCCCCACATTTAAAATCGCTGCTCCACCCCTGCAGGAGGTCCTTTGTCCCCACAGCCATAAGGCTTTTTAACAGTGACTGCTGACATGTTCTTCTCAAATGTATTTATGTATTCATTTATTATTATTATTATTGTTGTTCATTATTATTATTATTCTCAGAAAAATGTTTTGAGCTAATTTTGAATTTCCCCCACTGGGGGTTGAATAAAGTATTTTTCTTTTCTATTCTATTTTATCTTGATGTTATCTTTAAATCTATCTATCTTCTTTGATAAGGGATTTCAATAATGGAGAAACCACATTTGATCAGCGCCACTGATTTTAAACCGTAACGTGATCTGCTGTTTAAAAAAAAAAACCTGCTCTGTCTTGTTTTCTTTCCCCGTTGCCTTCAGGTCACAACTAGTTCCGTGGAGGTTGCAAAGCAAATAGGGAAGAAGTGCTCGTCACGCTGGGCCCCCGCCCGACACGCTTGTCGCACCCTTTCTTCTGAACAACCATTCCAGAAGAATGAAGAATCAGGGCGGCTTTAATCTGATGAATTGGGACTTTTTTTTCTTTTTGTTTGTTTTTTTTTGTTGTTTTTTCAACTTTGTTTATCTGCGGCAGTTACAGTTTTGCAAGCAATGATTTTTTTTTAGCAGTTTTGCCCACTCGTTGTTTAACAATTTTTGTTATGAGTGTAGATATGAATTTTGAGCTTATTTATGTAGAAACTAATGGCAGGTCAGATTGTTCTTTGATTTGCATTACATGTCATATCACTGTACATCACGACTGGTCCTCCAACGGTCATCTTGTGACGTTTTGCTGTTAAAGACCCTCCACCACTCTGAGCTACACAAATTTCTCTTAGAGCACTTTAACTTTGTTTTTCTTGTTTTCTCGTGTATGCTGCATGCTAATTAGGTCTTTTAGTTTTGGAAACAGTTGGGATCATGACACTGAGGCATTATGTACTGACATAGAAAACAAGGGAAGAAATGGATTTGATTAACTGATGCTGCTGCTTTTAGTGGAAGTGAAGCTTTATGTACTTAAATGGCAAGCATGAAAAAAAAGGGGGGCAATATTCACTAAATTTTCTCATTGAATATGCACAGAGAAGTGAAATTGACAATACAATCATGGCTTAGACATCCCTGGGACCCTGATTTGGATTAAGCGGGTGTGGAAGATGGATGAATACCAGGACCCGTTCCTGCCACACCTGTTTTGCTCGTTTACCTGGAATGGTTCAGCAGACTTTGTTCAAAATCCAGCTCTTGCAAGAGAGAAATCAGGTGCAAACATTCCACGTGCATCTGTCAAGTTAATGCACAACAAAGCGGTTTTATTGCACTAAAATTGAAGAATTTATTCAGTCATTTGAATTGATGCACAAGCCAAAGGGAGCTTTGCTTCATCATAAGAATAAGGGTCATTCACTTGCTCTCTCTGCCGTGTACGTAAGGTTAGGTGTCACTTGCGTCTTCTGCGTGGCTCTAAAACTGAAAGGAAGCCAGTATTTCTGTTTGTTTTGATGTCAAAACAAGGTTGTTTTTTTTCCCCCTGCTTGTGAAATGGTTTTGCATTTACTTTGCATAGTCGTGCAGTTATTTAGTAAATTGTACGGTCCTCGACAGGCACGAAACGACAGTATGACACTGGGATATACACACCGTTTACACCAGAAAAAAAGCAGACAATAAGCAGAGCAAGACCTTTAACTGTGAAAAGGAACGTGTTTTTTGTAGTTTTTTTTCTTAACAACTCTGCATGTCCTTCCTTTAGAAACCAGATATTGTGTCTGTGACATAAAAGGCTGTACAAATTTATCCGGTTTCCCATCACATTAAAAGAGAAATTTGACCCAGATCCTGGTCGCCCTGGTGTGACGTTTATAACCTGCAACATTCACCTCAAATCTGCTTAGTTTTATTTAATCTTTAACAAAAAACTTTCTGTTTTTTGCCCCCCCTCCGCTGTCTTTATCGGCGACTTAAATGGATTTCCAGAGTCGCCTTTTTTCCTCCAGGGAGGAGTGAAAACAAACTGTTGTGAGGGGAGGAGTTTGTTCCCACAGTAAAGTCAAACTGTTCAGTTATTTCTCTTTCATATCAGTGTTCATGCAGCAGATGTTCCAGTGGTGGCGTTCTTCAAAAGTAAGTCTCCGTGTTTGCTCTCAAACTTGATGCTCTTAGGAAAGAAAGATGCACCGTATAACTTGGACAGTCATTTAACTCACGTGCTCTTGTATAATGTATGTTGAAAGCCCGTATTGTTCAGTAAGACGATATTGACATACAAACTAATCTTCAGCACCTTGTTTGACTGTCTGGAAAATGGACTTGAAACTGTTCTTATAGACTCTTTATTCAAAGATACTTTTCACGTGCTGCTTTTTACATGCAAGGTTTGTGAGAGGATTTTTCAATTAAGTTCGTGTCCCCCAATGTATGTTTATGACGTAGAGTTAGACATAAAACTTCCGTGTCAAAATGTTTTGGCCCTCGAAAAATGACTTTCAATATAAAATATTTAACAGCTTTGTTTTGAAACGTATACAATAGTGTAAGACCGGGTTTTGGATGTTTAAAGTATTGTCTTACATAAACTGTGGGTAAAGTAAGAGCACGGGGACAACCTCGGCCGTGTAACTCGATCCACTTCCATGTCCGAAGTTACAAAACAAACCGTAGCACTGAACACTGAGAAAAAAAGTCAAATCTCACATTTTACATAATCACTCCGCCCATCTTAATCACAACTCGCATTACCTGCACGTAAAGTGCGCCATATTACATAGTTCCAGGTGACACTCAAGCAGCAGAATAAAAATATTTAGAAGCGTGGCAACAATTGGTTAAATTATGTGGACTCGAAATAAGGAAGAATGCAAAATAAGGCAATCTGCTGAATTACAATGAATTGAATTCCAATTGGCTTGAATTGGACTTACTATCTAAGTGCCTTGAGATGACATTTGTTGTATTTGGCGCTATATAAATAAAAATTAATTGAATTGAACTGAATATGTCCTCACAAAAATAAATCTCCTCTTACTACAGAGTAATCTGAGTCACCTGTCAAGCAGGAAGTAGAAGCAGCCTCAGGTGTGGCGCTTTGCCCGGCGGGTGTTCCTCGTTTCTTGTCTTGTGACAGGCGGACAGGTGAGAGTCTGTTAGGATTTTTTTTTTTTTGTATCGCCACAACCCGGTTATTAAGAGTTGTGTTGACAGTCTGTGTTACCTAACAGGTGTGTGTGGGAGAGAGCGGAGAAAGTCGTTGGTGGAGCGCCAGTATATGACTCCGAAGTCATGCTGGATCCAAGAGGGAACGAGAACAGGGGCCACATTCTGTCAGGGGGCCCCCGCTTCATCTGCAACAACGAAGGTCCGTTTTTAGAGAGTCAGTATTGCGGTACCCACATTAAGTGTTTTTCAATGCTTGAAGTTTTAATCTCGTGTGTGAATCTTTTTTTTTTTTGTTTAATCATTTTGATCAATCACGAGTTGTTTTTAAAACCTTGGGAAGGAGGAAGTCATACCTCGTTTCGATTTGTACCCACCTAGTTAAATGCGTGCTTAATTCGTATTGATGTAATTTCAACCTCATTTCAAGTTTACATGGAAAACGGTGGGTTTTTTTTTTTTATTATTATTTTTTTAAATCAAATTAAGCTAATAATTTGTGATAGAATTTGCATTCAGGTTGTGTTTGCAGTATGTCGGTAAACATAATCAATCAATCAAACTTTATTTATATAGCCCTTTACAAATAGCCAACTGGTACTCAAAGTGCTTTACAACAGGATAAAATAAAACATAAAACACGATTCAGAAATGGTAAAAGTGCTAGTTATAGAGGAGTGAGTACCTCCTCTAGCACTGTATTGTTTGTTTTTCATGGCAAGTCTATTTACAAGATAAATTGACAGTAGCCTATTGCTCAGAAGTTTGAACAGGAGATAAATGTCCTGCATGTGAACAGCAGCAAATAACTTTGTGTAACCATTAACAGAGGATAATTTAATTATATCAGCATAGCCATAGATGGACACACACTCGCCTGAGTTTAGGAGAGTTTTTTCCTCTCTCAGCATTTTAGAAATTATAAAACTATGTTGTTTTGAATACGATTTATTCAAAACATTTATGCTAATTATCAATGTAAAACAAAAAACCTCTAAAAAAATATATATATTTCAATTCCCTCTAAATTCTGCCCAACGGGCTCTTATACTGCGTTCAATTGACCTCTGAAGTGGGAGTTGAAAATCCATTTTCAATTTACAAAGTGCAGGTTTGTGTTGCGGGTCTCTAAAAATGGTCATCAGTGGATCTTTTTTTTTTTTTACTAAATAGAAGAAATGATTGACCTAAGAAAGCTCTAAAAGTACTCTGTTTAATGTTTTTTTTTTCATTTTTATGAAATATTCTTATGTGCAAAGTCTTTTTTTTTGGGGGGGGGGGGGTGAATAAAAAAACGCAGAGTCTGTGTTATCTGATATTTTTGGCCTGTATTAGATTTTTTTTTTTTCCAGCAAATGCAGCGCTTAGATGTAGAAGTGGCCCGTACTTCTTCCCATTTATCAGAAGAGCATCGCCCACATACGTGCGTCTGTGGAACTCTATTGACAGTTAAAGCCATATATCGTAACTTGATTAACGTTCCACCACAAAATCTTACCAGTGGTTTGGTTTTTTTTCAGATGCAATATGGTTATTTATAATAAATGTTGCATGACAGTACATGATAATTGTGTTTCGTTTGAATGTAGCAAAAATGCTTGAGCTGAATTATGTTAAACCTACAATTTATCCTATTACCTTGCATTGTAATACAATAGGCAGTATTGTGTGAAAGTAAGAGTGAGATCCTTCATCTTTGCAGCCAGTATCTTACTGTTATTTACTTTTTAATTTCTTTTCAGGCTTTCTGTTTGCTAACCTCGGATCACCGGGATCCATTCAACATGTCCACAAGAAGAACACTGTGAAAGACCTGCTGCTGATTCGACGCCAGGTTAGCCAGCGTGAGCGCGGCTGTCTGCGAGCACACGGAGTCTTCTAATGTTGCCACGTCTGAAAAAAGAGCAACTTGTTGGAAATTGGACATGACAATTTTAGTAACAATGGAAACTTTGCGCTGCTGCAGTAACAGGAAGAACTGATTTTAAAAAGAACTGAGAGCAGATTGCAAGTTGTCTTGATAGTGTGCAGATCATTTAAAGGGTTTGTTTATGACAAATAGACTAAATAAATGACGGTAGATGCGCTGTAAAATTACTAAAACTACCGTCATGTACTGTAATCCAAAAAACGGTAATATACTGTTAAAATAAATAACAGTAGTTGCACTGTAAAATACTGGCGTCCCTGCTGCCAGTATTTTACGGTTATTTTACAGGGAAATTCTTTACAGTGTAGTATTTATTTAGTATAATAACGTATTTTGGATTTGGACAGCAATTCATTACAAATACTGTTTCATGCTATTAAATTACAGTTATCTACTGGTATTGTTAAATGACTGATTTAACTGTTAATTTACATGTGAGGGATGAATATCCAACAGTATTTTACAATTATTGTCAAATTCAGTCGGATATTTCGGTTGTAAATCCACCGTAAATATACAGCAATGCGTTACAGTGTATTTACTCTTTTTCAGAAATGGAGCTCGGAGCACAAATTGAAATCTGCAAAAATCGAGGTTGTTCCCACTGACGCAAATCCTTATCCTCCAAGCCCTCCAGCGCCAGTAAACACGAATACCTGCCCCAACCTCCCCCCAGCAACTCCCGAAAATACTCGCAGGACCCCGCAACAAATGCGGCGCCCGACGCAACGTCCAGCCGTACAGGAACAAGACGCTCCGACTGCTCAGGTTAAGGTCACTTTATTCCACTGGCAAATCCAGCAAGAGGCACAGAAGGTGGAAAGAATGCCTGCTGAGTTGCTGAACACGCAGGACTCAGATGGAGACACGTAAGTACTGATGTGCAGTCTTTTTTTTTTTCTTCTTTTTTTTAAACAAGCGATTCCTAACAGAGAGAACGTGTAATCTTGTTTTATTTTTTTTAATCATCAGTTGGAAAAGGAGGGAAACAAACAGCCAGTGGGATTTAAAAATGTTGCGAATGCCTGTTTGATATCAAGCATCTGATCACTTTTTCAGAGTATGACTGTCTAATTGCTAAGTATAAACAGTAAGCTGTGGGGACAAATGGATTGAAATGGATTCATATTAAGATGATAAACATGATAATAGCTGAGGTGAGCCCTCCTTTCAAAAAGAAAGGAATGATCCTGTAAGAAGTAAAAAAAACAAACAAGCGACGGTGCGGAACAAAATAAAATTCCTTGGGAATGTCGCACCCAGGCAAGAACTAAGAGTCTGCGGTGCTGCAGTAGAGGTAATCCAGATAGTTTTTAAACATAAAAACACAGAATTGATTAATAATTCAAATTTGAAAGACCATTCTTTACATGGATTTACTCTGAGTTGGTTGAACGCTAACAGTTAACGCTCCTGACAACCATGTGTTTATATAAGCATAGTTAAAAGGATTTTAAAAAAGGGGGCATACGTAATAAACGTCAAACTTCTGCTTCTCCTTGTTTTAATAGCACCTCACTAAAACAACCTAAAGAGTGATTACCAGGACATTCATATATTCATAAACTCTTCTCTGCGTTTCCTTCTCTTGTCAGGTTTCTTCACATAGCAGTGGCTCAAGGCAAACGGGCTCTTGCTTATGTGCTTGCAGCAAAAATGGCCGGGTGTGGCTCTCTGGACACGATGGAGCACAACGGGCAGGTACAAATGCTTCACAGTGTCGCGTGATACGTGTCGATTTCACATCGGCGCCCGCTGAGTCGTGTTGTTTGTGCGCAGACGGCTCTCCAGATCGCAGCTGCCACCAATCAGCACTTGATCGTGTGCGATCTCCTCCACCACGGAGCGCAGATCAACACCCGGGACATGTGGGGCCGCTCTCCTCTGCACGTGTGTGCCGAGAAAGGACACTTCCTCAGTCTTCAGGTAGATATTCGCTGCAAATGCGTCGAAAGCATGTAGTATGATGGCATTTATGGTGTACTGAACATACCTCCAAATCTGAGGCAAATATCAGTCAATTCTGGCATTTTATTCGTATAAAAACAAAAATGTTCCGAAATGAAATTACTGATGCAGATACCACAGTGGTCCCTTTGTTAATGGTTAACATTTGTTTACACTGACGTACAAACGATTCATAAATGGAACAGGAAAGTCCTTCTACTGAGTGGGGATTTGCTCTTTGCAGAGGTGACGGCACATAGGTGACAGAACAATGAATTCAATAAACCTAGGAACTTATCTCCCCTTATGAAACAGTGAATCATCTCTATGGCATGAAATAAGTGAGCAGAGCCACACCCAACACGGCCAGTTGCCAATTTTTCGAATAGCACTGATACAAGAACGAAATAATTCAACTTTACAAACACAGAAAATACAACAAAAATGATAAATGCACAACTGGACAAAAAAATTGTTACGTTGTGTTTTATGTAATGTTGTATATATGTTTGTGTGTGTATATATATATATATATATATATATATATATATATATATATATATATATATATATATATATATATATATATATATACATCACTTTTTTTTCATTTAGCTTGGAGAAAGAATGGTTCCACACATGTTGAAGCTTGTAAATTTGTTTTTGGTTGCACTTGACTGAACTATCGTGGAGCAGGCACGATGACATCCCACCAGTGATTGCGTGACTTATCTGACGGATGGCTCGAACAGGAAATGTGCTCACAAAACTCTCCTCTGTCTGTTTTGGCAGCTGTCCCATTACGCAAATATAAGCGGTTGATCAAGATTGAACAACTCCCAAGAACTTCACTTAAATAGGGGGGGACAGTGGCGGGCTTTGTCAACATGACCTTTTAGAAATTTGTTTAGCAAATAGGTTCCCCGCCTCCTTCCCCCCCCCCCCCCTTTAATTAAAAATTTTCACACAAAGACGCTCCAAGATCAAGACCAAAGCCTTTGTTGGCAAAGAACGAGGGCATTTAAGGTAGAAGTTTTTGCATGAAACATACCATTGCGCACTCGCATTTGCATTATATTCTGATATGCAATGTATAAATGAATTTCAGAACCCTAAATTATTAGGAATTTATGGCTTGTAAATGTGTTGTTTTTTTTCCCTTAAAAGCAGGTTACACTTTATTTTTTCAATGTTACAGCTTTTTGTGTCACCAAAGATATTACTGACACAGTTACAGGGCATTGGATATATATTTGGCTTTGCATTGAACCATGCCACATGTTTGCATTTTATTTTTTATTTTGTCAAACAATGTAACTGCCTGGATGTTATTTGATCCCACAACTTCAGGCAAATACACTAACTGAACCAAATTATTATTATTATTTTTTTTTTTGGGTCAATGTTTAATCTTTTACAAGCTTTCAAAATCTCCACCTGAAAATCTCCATCTGTAACCACTGGCCTGAACGGTGCAGTGGGCTGTTTCAGTGAGTCACTGTTGCCATGGTTGTTGGATGAGGGTTTTTTTTCTCTGCTTGCAAAAGTCCAGCTAAATTTGTCTCCTGACGTTGCCGTTCAAACTTTAACTGTTAAGCCTCAAACTCTTGACTGCTGCAAACAAACGCAGTGAGCCTGAACCAAAGAAAATAGAACATTTTTGGGGTAATTCTTTTTTTGTATGTTAAAACAATAGCAACAACAACAATAATAATAATACATTAATAAATAAATAAATTTGAGAAAAACATCAAAGTCAGCAGTCACTGTTAAAAAGCCTTATGGCTGTGTGGAGAGCATGCTTATTGTTCTCCAAAAAATAATCTAATTTCCTCCTCATCCGTTGCTCCACCACAGCACTGAGAGGGTCCAGCCTTCTGCCTACAACAGAACCGGCCTTTTTCACCAGTTTGTCCAGGCGCCTACAGTTTCTGTCTGTAGTGCAACTCCCCCAGCAGACAACAGCATAGAACAGCGCACTCTCGGTGACAGTGTGATAAAACATGCACATCATGTCACTGCAGACATTGACTCCTGTACACTGCTTCTGTGTTGGCAGACCTCTCCAGTTTATTATCCAGTAAGGGATGTTTAAGAGTCTTTTGTGTAACTTTAATCCTATTTTGGTTAAAAGCTTTTAAAATTCCCGGCTGACTTGAACCCAGACACGTGAGATTTTAATAGCTTTACACTCAAACACGGGTTGACAACACCTAATCTGTTTGTGCTTTTATGACATTTTTATAAAAATGACACAACCGCAAACCATAATCGAGACAATTTTTTCTCACATGAAAGCTGTCCAACACGGAAAAGGACTTTGTTTTCACTGAGGAATCTGTCCGAACAGTTTGCTTTTATAACACTAAAGCCTGATTTATAGTCGGTAACGCAAGACGCAACGCAAGCCCTTGCGCGGTTGCAAGCCCCCCCTTGCGCGCTTGCGTGTGTCACCTCAATTTTCTAAACTTCATGCAAGCGCAAGCCACTGGCTGTGGTCGAAACCGCCTACTACTTGATCGATCTGACAGTATGCAGAGCGTTTACACACAGTGCACTTCACTCCTGCCCGAGCCGAAATCAGCCGGCCTGAAAAGCTGATTTCCCTTAAGCTATAGGCTAAACTCTGTAAATATATAACTTTAGCAACATTTGAAACATTTTCAGGTGAGAAAGTAGTCGTTTAGATCCCCAAGGTGTTGAAAATCTGACAAAATACCGGCTAATTACAAGAAGAAGAAGAAGCATGAATCTATGGAAGAGAGACTTCCCAAAGAGGTCCTGGCGGTGAATTTCCTTTCATCGTAGTAGGCTTGTCATTGAAAAAACCCGCTACTCCACCTCTTGTCCTGGCGGTGAATCGCCACGCAGCACACGCAACCGCCGACAAAGCAAAATGAAGTATAAACGTCTCGAGCCATTAACATACGCGCAAGACGCAAGCGCGAGGGCAGTTAAAAGAAGTATAACTCAGCCTTAATACTTTAGATAACTTGGAAGCTGCACCTGGAGCCCGTGAGCCAGCCTACGTTAAGAGCATTTGCATAGATTTTCAGATTGTTCATTCATCAATGGGGATATAATAAGGTTCTAATTGTCTAAAGCAGCAGGAGAAGCT
This sequence comes from Odontesthes bonariensis, assembly GCF_027942865.1. Taxonomy (NCBI): domain Eukaryota; kingdom Metazoa; phylum Chordata; class Actinopteri; order Atheriniformes; family Atherinopsidae; genus Odontesthes; species Odontesthes bonariensis. The sequence goes on along the minus strand of NC_134516.1, from coordinate 8,909,748 downwards.
AAACTTGCGAGCGCACAGTTGGACCTCTAACTCTTTTAGTCCAAGCTAATCTGAGATCACACCGACTGTGCCGTCAGCTATTTGATAGTATTCATTTAGATTACTTATCTGTTGTTAATGTGTAACTTTATCAGTTAAACACAAAGCCTGTTGAATGCCTCTGCGCTGAGGACCTTTGACGCATCATGTGAAGAAAAATGAAAACACGGTAACCCGGATTACTCCATATAACAGTGTACTGATCAGTCCAAACGAATATTCTCATATTATTTCCGCAGAGCATCTGCAGGAACCTAAAATGGAGCGGCCAAATGCTTGATATTGAAATGTTCAACTACGATGGTGAGTATGTTGAAGCGATCAGCTGGTTCCGTTTGTGTAAATGACTTTGTGATTAATTCTCGCTTCTCTCTCTGTGTGTGTGTGGAGGTTTGACTCCGCTACATGTGGCAGTCTTGTCTCACAACGCCGTTGTTAGAGAGATGAGTCGCCTAGAGAACCCCTGCTCATACATGACAACAGAGCTGGCACAGCGGCGACTCGTGTATGTCGAGTGTATAAAGACTCTGATGCACATGGGCGCCTCCTATGGGACAAAGGTAACCGTTACAGATGGTCATTTTGGTTCACTTTGTTCAAGCTTAGACTAAACGGATTCAAGTCATGGTGAGCTTAATTTACCCAGAGGTTGATTCCTTCATATTCCACTGCATCAGTCCTTCTTTAATCAACACCATCATCGTTATTGGGCTTTGTGAAGAAACTTTTTTTTTTTACATTTTACCTAGTGAAGCCAACGAGGTCATGCGTTGAGAGGGACGCTTTCGGACAGAGCTGTTCTAAGAACGCAGTTCTAAGAGCGGACCTCCTCGAATTTCGTTCTAATAACTGTCCTTCCCCAGCGGAACTGTTTCAGTTTGTATTCGCACGAGTTGGGACTGATGCGGCGCGCGCAGCCGTCTGCAACAGCGACGTGTTACTTTAGCGCCACATTCAACAGCAAAAAAAACCAAAACAAAACCCGGTAAAAGTAAGGAGAGAAGAAAAAAACACCACAAAGAAGCTAATATGGAGAGCGGGGAGGCCACCGTGTTCATGGTCTGCATGATGGTGATATTAATCATGGACGATCACATCGGGCGTCTAACATGGAGGCTGGAAGAGCTCACAGAGAGAGTCAGGAGACGCAGGATGGAGCGCAGGCCATACTTTTTCATTTCATGAAGGAAGAAAGGAGAGCAGAGCGCCGCAGACAAAGGAGACCACGTGTAAGTTTAACTTATTAAACACGCGCAGGTTGTGTCTGCGTCGTATGAGGAAACATTTCAGCCCTGACAACATGACAAGGGGCGGAGCCACCGGCCACCAAACACCTCCGTCAGATGTGTTCCTATAGAACCCAGACAGACCCAGCTGAGGAGAAGGAGCTGAAATGGTTCCAGGAACTGAGGGCCGTGGTCCCGAGTTCCTGTATGTGCGAATGCGGGAAAAAACGGCCCCGTTCCTGAAAAGGTTATAGGAACTGCCAAAAGTTCCTACTGTCCAAATGCGGCTAATGGCTCATTAATATGCTCACTCACCACCAAGTGGTCAGGGGTGTGAATTTGGTCAGGGGTGTGAATTGCAATATGTCAAAATGACAGATGGCCTACAGATTTTTCCGGTCAACGTCGGAAAATATTCAGTTAACGCGAACCCTGAATTTACCATAAAAATGTTTACTGTTAACCAGCTTTCTTGAGTGTGTGTATATATGTGTGTGTGTATATATATATATATATATATATATATATATATAAATATACACACATTCATTTTTCTTTTTGTGTCCACAGGATCAGAAAAGTGGACGGAATTGTCTTCACATGGCTTCTGAAGAGGCAAATGTGGAGCTACTCAACATTTTTCTCAACCAGCAAACATCACTGACTGCTGTAAACGTTAAGGTACGTGTTAATGATACGAGGCGCTTGGCAGCGCAGTTGATGTCAGGTTGTTTTTTTTAACCAGAAACAGGAAATGCAGAGCTCATCGATTACTGTTAGAAAACAATAAGATCTACGGAGTCTTCTCTGATGTAGTCTCAAAGAGCTGTTAAGACAGACTGTGTTCATAACGAGGGAAATTGTTTGTTTTAAGACATTCAGCGGAAACACGGCTCTGCACATCGTCAGCTCCCAGCAAAATCGCAAAACTCAAGTGGAGGCAGTGAAGCTGCTGATGAGAAAAGGCGCAGACCCAGGGACCAGAAATTTTGAGAATGAGCTGCCATCTCACCTGGTGCCCGCAGGACCCATTGGTGAAAAGGTAAGATTTTAATTTGTGGCCAAATCTTAGAATCGGTTAAAATGTGCCTTCCGTGTCCACAAATTAATCTCATCGTGTGGCTCGTCTGCTTTTTTTTTTTCCCCCAGATGCGGCAGATCCTCAAAGGGAAATTTTTTTATGCATAACTCGAGTTCAAGAACACTGTCAGTCAGACAGTCCAGTCTACGAAGATATTATTTGTCCAAACAAGGCAAATGACTGTTGTTTCAGTGAAACATGGCATTTGTTCATTACCATGTAATGCTTAAGGGAAGAAGAAGAAGAAGAAAAAAAAGAAAAAATATAATAATACCGGTGTTTTGTTTATAGATTTATCTTAATTACTGAGGAGGGAGGAAGCATCATATTATGGTTAAAGGATGTTAATACAGTACTTTGGAAGGATTTTTTTTCTTTGATCTTTTAGTTTATTTTTTTTATTTCTTTGCATGCTTTTCTTCTATTGTTTTTTTTTTTTTTAAATCGTGTGTTTTCCCACACGGGTGTTAACAAACTAATTTGAGATTTTAACATAATCGAACCACTCCAAAGCTAGATTTTTGCACGCGACATCGGATCCCTGAACTTCTCACAATAACGGTCGAGTTTGAGATTTTCACATTGTACAATTTGTAACTTCTCAATGCGAGTTTGAGCGGTTAAAGGATGTTTTTGGTATTTACTATGAAGCTTAATTACCGAAATGTAGGGAAAAAAATAAATGTACTTTAATTGATCTGTTCGAATGTCTCTCACTGATTCTTAGTTCAAATGTATGCACCTAGAAATGTGTATAGTTACCAGTTATTTCCATATTGTCAATGTTCCTCCAGTTAACCTGCTTTGTTTACTGTTAGTACCCAAAATAATTAGCTGGAAACAGACATTTGCATTTGTTTGTTGTTAATGATGGAAAGGCAGGAAAACTCATGTACAGAGTAAAAGGTAGTAATCACACTGTGAAAGGACTCATTTTTGTACAAACAATTGAAATCAGCATTGTCAAGTATAAATATAGAAAAAGATGCTGAACAGCAGCACCTCCAAAATCTCTTCTCTTGGCTGGTGTACATATAGCACCTCAGCTCAAAGATCCTCTTTGTCCATCTTAAGATGAATTCACTTTTTCTTCTTCTCCTGTGTGCTCATGAACCACTGGTCCAGCAGCTTCTTGCTATAGTAGATCTGCCAGGCGTGCACCTGCACAGCGATGACTATCACAAGGTACATCACTGTTACAGCAGAAAAGCCAAAGATGAAGCGGTAGGCCTTGCCGTGGCGATACAGCTGCTGAGCCACAGGGAACATCTCCATAGTACCATAGATCAGTGGGGCGACACAGAAGAGCCCTGCGCTGATCATGGATATGACCAAGTAGCTGATGTTGTTACGAGGCAACGCAAAGAAGCTGAAGACTGTGGGGACTATGCTCAGGAGGTAGGGGTACTCCCATTGGTACGGAGAGGCCACAACCTTATGAGACACGAGGCTCAACTGGCTCACTGTCACCTGAGACAGAGAAGACAGTACAGTCAAAACTGTTAGCTGACCAATGAAATAGAAAACACAATACATCTTTAAAAGGTCTGCCCTCACCTGAGCTGCCATCAGCACCCAGATCAGCAGATGAACGATGTTAAGTTTACGTATTTCAGACTTCAAGGCGACACTGCAACAAAGGAGGGGAAATTAATACAGTGACGGGACACTGTTACTGAAAAATAATGGAAAAAAAAAAATGCCACAGATAACAAACAAACCTCATCTGGTAGTGAGAAGCAACCCGTTCCCGGTGTTGAAAGTCGCTGCCATCTGTGCCTGCTGCTCTTGGACCTGCTCGAGAAGCCATAGTGGATGTCTGAGGGCCAAACACGGAGTTTAGTGTCACTTTTCATGACCAACAGTACAAACTCTGCCATGAGGGGAGAAAAGGGGGCCATGTGCAGATCCATACTGTCGGTTTATAAACATGCCCATTAACTCATTAATTCATACATATGGAAGAGTCATCCGCGCACACGGATTTCCAAACATCTTGGGACAACAGTGAGATGCACCCGCGTGTGAACCTCAGGTGCTGCAGAGCTCCGTCTCTCACAGTCTCTGACCAAACAGTGGTCTCTTGTGTTTCTCGCGATTGTATAGTGTGTGTGTGTGTGTGTGTGTATGTATATATATATATATATATACACACACACACACACACACACACACACATATATAGTATATACTCATTTAACCTAAATCATTCACCTGCAATGCTAAACAAAATGATATCACGAGTTATTCACCTTAAAAGCTGAATAGGAATCAAATGCTGCTGTCGTGAATAAAAGATCAGAAGACAAACTTTTACATATCAAAACTCAAAACTGACACGGTGCTTCGCTCTTAATCAGTTCAACATAAACGCTTCCTTAAAGGTCTGGTGACAGAGGTTTGCAGCTGTTTCATTCGCCACTCGTTGCTAACGTTGCTAATTTAGCATGTGTAGCATTTCACAACCTCTTCCATTTTCTACAAGACCGCCCAGTCTGTCAAGACAAAAAGATAGCCACAAAAGCTTTATTTCACACGAGGTGCCATCGTTTATGTCACTGCAGGTTAAATCCAACTATTTGGACAATGCGTACCGCAGCCAAACTCTGAAGAGGTTAGCCTTTCACTAGCTAACTGTTAGCCTCTGCAGGTTAAATAGGGTAGGTGCTAACAATGCTTGAGATAAACGAGAAGCACAGTTGTGATATGTAGCAACAACTAGTCACATATCAATAGAGGCACTTACCTTTCTATTTCCTGATGTTTCTAAAAAAGCATTTATTCATTAGAAGGGGAAAAAATGCTGCTACGGTGCAGCTGGCTGACCAGATCACAGAAGTACGGATGAATGAGGGCAGAAAGTATGACGTTTCAAATTGTGATTGGTCTCTTTGTGCCTTTCTCTGACTTGTCAGATCCAGCCATAGACATATATTCATAGACGCCGCGTTGACTGCTGCCGCTCACTAGAGGGACCCATTATAGCTCTGAGGGGCCTACAGGGCGGCCATCGTGGATACAGTGCAACATGTATAGAGCTTGAAAGTCCCGCCTCCTTGACGTCATTCAACTTCCTCCCCTCGGGACCACGGAAGTGTAATAATTTGCAATTCAAGTCAATGACGGAGCCAAGACGGAATAAAACTATTTTTTGCGCTTGATGGATTTGAGTCTTGCATTTCACATATGTTGTGTAGGACATTTTTTAATATTTTTTCATACCAGTAGTGTAACAGTTTAGCGGGCATAAGTGCTTCATTGTTAAGTTATTTTTCTGAGCATTTCTCGAACTACAGCATGTAGCGTTTGGCACGGAAAATAAACGTCATCACGTTTGGGCGCGCGGAGGAGTGGAAGAATGGCGCTGTCGTTGGCCAGTTTCACTCAGTTTTTCGAGGGCGAACGAAAATTTGTGAGCCGAGGAGAGAACCACTACCAGTCGGGGCACGTGGAGAGCTTCTGCTATGCTGGTGGTGATATGTCTGGCTTCGTCCATGCCAGCCAGCGAGACCGCCGGTATACAGTTAATGTGGGATCAGTGACGTAGCATATGCGACGCAATGTAGTCTTTTTACCCTAACTTTTTTTTACAACGTTTAACCAGGCACTCCTACGACAAATCGCCAATGTTTTTGCATGAACTCATCCATATTTAACCCCAGAACATCATGCGTGTACTGTAAAAAGGCATATAATGACTGGGAACAGAAGACATCATCCTGCCCATGTCAATAGATCCAGGCATGAGGTCCCATGGGGACGACGGAAGTAGGAAGAAGAAGCAAAAAAGGGGGCGGGACTTTCAAGCTCTATGGGAGCAAATAAGGGTCAGAAAGATTTTGCACTTGTACAATGATGTTCACATGTGTAGCAAAGTTTTGGAGTTCTACAAATATTTTGTGCATGTGTAAAACTAAAACCTGAAGTTACAAGTTTACAAGAGTCAAGTTAGAAGTACGATTTTTGACCCTGTTTTGACGCCCACATAAAAAGACAATCAGCACGTTGCTTACTGACTTGCCAATCAACCCGGTGCCCACAATCATTGAATGATAAGATCGTGTACGTTGGATTACCTTCTGTATGTCCGTTATCGTTGTTGGATAGATGGTGATTTATATCTGGCTTATATTTAGGCTCATAAAGACATTTGAATACTGGATGTTTCTTTTTGGTTTGAAAATGACTTTTTAATCACTCAGCAGTTATATTTACAAGATTTGATCGTTATATCCCTACTTGACAGCGTATCTTTTGTGATGGATACTCCTACAGGAGGCTATTTGGTGTTGCTTATGTTTAGATTTTATGATAGATACCTGTCTATTTTTGTAGTTCATCATTTGCACAGAATATATTATACACTCGCTTATGATCGGACAAGATCGAGCGTGTTCAGCCCTGGGGGGGTTCCAGTGTTCAGGGTGATGACACTGGAGGTGTTGTTCCCCACTCTGACAGACTGGGTTCTGTCGGTGAGGAAGTCCAGCAGCCAGTTGCAAAGGGGGGTGTTCAGTCCCAAGGGGCCCAATTTGCATACCAGGTCCTGGGGGATTATCGTGTTGAATGCTGAGCTGAAGTCCAGAAACAGCATCCGCACGTGGGTGTTCTTTTCCTCCAGGTGCTCCAGGCTCAGGTGTAGAGCAGTGGAGATACTGCATCCTCAGCACAGCGCTTGGGCTGGTAAGCAAACTGGAACGGGTCGAATGATGGGGGGAGTGTGGAAATGATGTGGTCCTTAACTAGCCTTTCGAAGCACTTCATGATGGAAGATGTGAGTGCGACGGGTCGGTAGTCGTTAAGGCACGTGACTGTAGACGTTTTCGGGACCGGGACGATAGTGGCAGACTTGAAGCACCGGGGGACGACGGCCTGGTTCAGGGACGTGTTGAAGATGTCCGTGAGCACGTGGGCCAGCTGGTCTGAGCATTCCTTCATTAGCCGACCTGGAATGTTGTCAGGGCCTGCAGCTCTCCGTGCGTTAACCTTCCTCAGAGCTCTCCGCACAGCCGTGGTTTGGAGTCTGAGTGCCTGTTTGTCGGGGTGTGGAGTCGCTTTCCTCGCAGGGGTGTTGTTCAGCTCTTCGAATCTTCCGAAGAAGTTGTTGAGCTCGTTGAGGAAGCCGGTATCGTTCTGACAGGATGGGGGTGTGGGTTTATAATCCGTGAAGGTCTGGATGCCCTGCCACAGTTGTTTTGTGTTGCTGGAGTCTTGGAAGAGACCTTGGATTTTTCGACTGTGGGCTCGCTTGGCGTCTCTGATGGCACGGTTCAGATTGGCCCTCGCCGATCTGAGAGCCACCGCACCAGATTTGAACGCAGCATTGCTTTCTTTCAGCTTCGCTCGCTAGTTTTAGTTACAGTCTCTTTCTCCATACACCAGCTGATATGCAGCATACTCCTCCACGTTAGTGATCTGGTTGTCTGTTGCAGCCTCTTTGAATATGCTCCATTCAGTGCACTCAAAACAGTCCTGCAGTCCAGACATCGCTCCCTCAGGCCATTCTCTCACCTTCTTCACCGCAGGTTTTTCTCTGGTGAGTCGGGGCTGGTATGCAGGAATTAGCATCACAGAGAGATGGTCTGAGGAGCCCAGGTGGGGGCAGGGGGCTGCTCTGTAGGCCTTCTTTATGTTGGTGTAAACAAGGTCCAAAGTGTTCTCCCCTCTGGTAGCAAAGTCCACATGTTGGTGAAAATTGGGAAGCACAGTCTTCATGTTGGCTTGGTTGAAGTCCCCAGCAACAATAAAAACGCCTTCCGGGTGTGTGGTTTGCATGTCCGTGATGTTGTTGTAGAGAACACTCAGAGCTTGCTTCGTGTTGGCGCTGGGTGGAATGTAGACCGCAACAATGGTGACGCAGGTGAATTCCTGTGGCAGGTAAAAGGGTCGGCATTTTACAGTCAAAAGTTCAATGTCCTCATAGCAATGACTGGAGACCCGGGTCGCGTTGTTACACCAGTTATTTTTGGTGTAGATGCAGACACCCCCCCCCCTCTCGGGTTTTACCTGTGAGCGCGCAGCTCCCCTCGGCTCGGAATGTTGTTAGCCCGTCCAGGCTAACTGCGCTCGACCGATTCACTGAGCCACGTTTCAGTGAGAACAATGGCACAGCAGTTTCTTGTCTCCAGTTTGGAGTGTAAATCCAGCTTATTTTCCAGGGAGCGTACATTGGCGAGCAATATTGAGGGAAGCGGCGATCTGTATGGGTTAGCTTTTAGCTTGGCCGTAAGTCCTCCCCGGCGGCCGCGCCTCTGCTTCCTATCATGCCGCCTCCAACGTCTCCATGGGCGGCCTTTGTTTGTGGGGGACTCCGCCGCGTCCGCTGGGTCTGCCTGGCGTAGCAGTCCGATGCTGAGCAGTGTGGTCCGCGTCTCCGTGCAAATGGAGTCCAAATGCCCTAACTTTCTGAGACTGAGTATAAATTTACGGCTATACACTGTTCTTACACTGTACCGCTGAGCTGTAGATGCAGGAGACATTCTTTTAACTGGCGAATATAGAGTAGAGTTAGCGATGTTGTCGGCAGCCGAAGTAGCCGCAGCCGAGCAGGTCGCCGCCATCTTACTCATCATTGGAGCCTCAGAAGAGTTTTAATTCTACCTAAACACATGTTACAGTCAAGAAGTTCATCATGCATCATGTTTGTGTTCCACAGACCTTATTGTGTGTGTTTATTCATTCATATCTGCCATGAAGAAGCGCTGGGAAATGAAATGACCGTTGCAGACATCCCAAGTTCCAAAAACTCATTTCAGGGAGATGACTCAGCCCCCCCCCACCCTCTGACAAGCAGTCGCCCTGAACGCTCGCTGAACAGAGCGTCGCTTTGGACAGATACGCACAGGTTTCACAAGCAACCTCTCCCCACACCCCTCTCTCTCTCGTGCTTGCGCATTCGAAACGCGCATGGTGCACGAGTTATTGTATTGCCTGCACGCTCTCACTCGCATTGAAAAAAAAAAAAAAAAAACTTGCTCGAATAGTCTAAAATCCGGGATATTGTATCCGACTCGCGGGCATCCGTGATTAATTATCAATATCAGGGAGACTCCCGGAACTTCCGGGAGACTTGGGATGTCTTAGAAAGGTACCACCGGAAGTGTCAGTCATTTGTAAATCTCCAGCTTTACCTTTTCTGTAGATACCATCTGTGGCCACTAGAGGGCAGAAACGCCCTGCTCACAGCATAAAGACTGAATCTGCAGACTGCAGCTGGCTGCCTTCGTCATATGAACAAAATGACTTTGGAACAGATTTCCCTCCATTTCAGACACAACGGGACAACAATGCTGTCAGTAAAACATTCAAACTGACAAAGTACAACAATCTTTACGAGAAGTTTTGTTTGAAACTGATCTATCTATCTATGACAGTGTTGTGAAAGTATTAATATGACTGCTCTCTTCCATCATAAAACTTAATTTTAAAGATTTCCCACATTTCAATGTAGTGATGGGATACTCGATTCCTTTTACTGACTCGAGTCACTCACTAAAGTGAATCGGGTTCTCGAGTCACTTGAATCAGTCACCCAGAGTGTGCACAGGAATGTACAAACAAGTTCCAAACCACGTCCCAAATCATTGTGAAAAAGGCTAAAAGTCCAGAAGTCTCCAAGGCCAAACATTTATTTTTCTTTCTTTCTCTCTAAATAAATTCTAATAACCCAAACAGCCAATAAATAAACATTCAGTGCGAAACAGTGCAAAATTATAATAAAATGTATTAAACTGTGCACAAATAGAACATTTAAATAAGCTGAACTATAGTGCAAAGTAATAATATTCTAACATTCAACACTGCACCATTAGAATAAAATAATTATGTACAGAATGAAGGAACTCCCGCTTCCTTCAAAATAAAGCCGAGAGGGAGAGAGAGCTGTGAGCTGTGAGTCGGGTTAAATAAATCATGGAAATATAAATACTGTTGGAGCTATTTATTCCTGATCTTCATTACTTTGAATTTTGTTCAAATGTATTCTTAGTTTTCTTTATATTTTTGGGGAGTTATTTATTTTATTTTATTTATTTACCTTTATTTAACCAGGCAAGCAATTAAGAACAGAAATTCTTATTTTCAATAGCAGCCTGCAAGAGCAGAGGCTCGATAAAGGGAAGGGGGAGGAGGAGCTAACAGTTAAAAGAATAGGGTTATATAAAATACACAACAAAAGAAATCAATAAAAATAATAAAATAAATAAATACAGTACAAAACAAAATACAGACAAACAGTAAACAGTATGGCAGGAGGGCATATTAACAAGTGCAGGAATCAACTGTGGCTTGAAGTTATTGACAGAGTTTATTTGTAGGTTAATAATTGTTTGTTTTGTGTGTGGGGAATTATTCAGACGCACTCAGCCCACGAGCAGCAGAGCTCCTCAGCTGGCGTGTTACTCAGAAGATGACGTCATGAAGCTGCTGAATAAGGCTTCGGAGGTTTGGATGAGACCCAACGCTTGAAGTTTCCTTTCTTGCTGCCCTTGAGTTAACGCGGCCAATGAGGTCCAAGAGAGTCTGGCTGCAGACCTGCACTGTCAGGACCCACAGACCTGCACTGTCAGGACCCTGTTGGAGACCGTCACCTGCACTGTGAGGACCGGAAGTGCACTGTGAGGACCGGAAGTTGATTCGAAGCCTTTCAAAATAAAAGCGTGTGTATCGGAAGCACGTATTTTTAAATGATTTTAAACGCTATAGAGGTCCTCACAAATGAATTAATTAGTTAACAGTACGACATAAAATCTATCAATTCCCGGTCTATTGTTTTTATTTGTATCGTAAACTTTTCTTTGGTCACTGCACACATTTTCTCTTAGGCTCATATTCATAAGCCAACATCTCACAAGATGCCATAGGCCTATACTGTACATTGTATTGTATACTATAGAGTAAGTCACTGCTATTTCATTATCATTTCATTTTGACTTTATCACACTGGTCTTTATATATATATTTGTTTCAATTAGTTTTTCTGTTGTATTAGTTTTTCTGTTGTATTATTCTGTATTTTTATCCTTAACCACCATAAATTTCATGTTTGGTTCTATGTCTATGCCAATTATGTTCTTTTTTTTTTGTTACTTTGTTTATTGGTTGACTTGTACAACATATACAATTTCATCATCATCATCAAAATATATATATATATATTTTTTTCCCCCTTTCTTCTTTCTCTTCCTCCAGTTCACAGTGTATGCCCATACACGACTAGTTATTTTCCATTATGTTTCAACATACCACCATATAAACTTTTTTTTTTTCCCACAAATATACACAAATGACACTAGACAGTTGACGCATAGACAAACACATAAGCATACAAGAAAATGGAGCAGAGAGAGAGAGAGAAAAAGTAAGAGATAGAGAGAGAGAGAGGGCTGCTGGAACACCTTAGTACCACTAAATAGTACCCTAACTCTTGATATCTACAGTATAATCCAAGTCAAATTATTAAGGGATCAATGAGAAAACATAAAAAGCACACCAAGTCACAACATGATCAAATGTTCTGTAGTGTTTATTCAGTCAAACATTCACAATATGACAAAAAAATCTTTGTTTTTGTCGACTACCTGTTCACAAAATATCAACATGTCGTTAATATTGTGAAATATCATTTTGAAAGGCTCCAGGATCGCTTCTCTTTCGTCCTCGTCCAGTTCTTCGTTCCACAACCTCCTATACTGTAGAGCAGCCTCTGCCTGTTCCTCTTCCCCTTCCCCCATGCCCAGAACGTCAGGCAGGTCCACTCTGGCAGACAACAGTGGTTTGTTGGCCTCAGCCCACTCTGCTGCATGTCTGCAATTTTGAAGAATGCGATCTTCAACCGAGTCCTATGGAAAAGACAGAAAGAAAGATGTCTGTACTATAGCTGCCACACCAACAGTATCTGACCAATAGATACTGTGCAAAAGCTTACGCCTTCCACTGGTGTGTCCACATCAGCAAGTCTGGCTCTCTTGGAGACCTCTGCCTGCTGCTCTTCTTCCTGAGTACTCAACTATTAATATGAATACATGCATTATACATACTTTATACTCTTACCTGAATTTGTAGTCCAGTTTTCTCTGTCCAGTTGCCAGGATTTAGTGACTGGGATAGGTTTCTAAAAGACAGAAAGTGAGGTGTCAGATGTTCTTCACTGCAACCTACATTCCCTTCATTTTCCTTTTACCCTTTTACAAACCAAACCACAACCTGCCAGAAGTTAGTAGCGTTGGCTAATACTTATGAGTACAAACAAACAGACAAATACATTATGCTTACCTTTACATAAAATGCCACCTTTTGTATGTGCCTCTAAGTGGCTCTGCAGCTTGGACAATTTTGCTGGTTTAAATCGTAGGCACAGAGGGCAGTGAAACAGTTTGCAACATGACGTGCAGCGTTCGATTTTGGGCGTAGTGCCGGCGGTTGTAAGACACAAATAATGTCATAATAAGTAAAACTAAATTATATATATATATATATATATATATATATATATATATAAATGGCGCATTTAAGTCAGCACTATCGATACGATAACAACGCTAAAGACTAGCCAAAAGTAAAGAAACCTGATTCTTTAAAATTAATATAACTTTACAGTATTTAGTTATTGAAATATGCATCTGTAAGAGACAAATAATGTCGTAATAAGTCAAACAAAATTAAACAAGTCAGCACTATCGATACGAAAAATGGCACATTTAAGTGAGCACTATCAATACGATAACAACGCTGAAGACTAGCCAAAAGTTTTTAAAAAAACACTGATTCTTTAAAATTAATATAACTTTAGATATAGTGTGCAACGTAACGTTCCAGTGAATAAAGACTGTTTCTGTTTCTTCGTATGAAAGAAAGTTGTTTTCACTCAACTTTTACTCACCACAGTTTAAATGTGGAACAAAAAATACGTGCTCCTCGCTTGTCGCTTCGGGTCCTCACAGTGCAGGTGACGTCACAGTGCATGTCTCCAACTAAGGGTCCTGACAGTGCAGCCAGACGCCTCTCATGAGGTCTGCAGAGTGGTGTTCACATGATGTTCCCACGTGTTTAAGATGCTGCACCGACGCTTTCACATCACCTGTTTCACTTCATGCAAACACGGCACATTGCAAGCAAATGGAGCGCATTATGGAAGCTGTTTGTGCTGGAGATGTTTCTTTAATGTTTATTCTCTTTGGAAAGGCTTTGTATCCTGTGAAGTTCAGTTTATGATTTGTTTGTTTTCATTTCTCTATTTCTCACGGCATGACTGACCACAGCCATGTGCAAATAAATGCCCGTGCATGAGAGGAAGGACTTGTGTTGGTGATTCCAACTGAAGGGAGTAACACTCAGTCATTTCAGTGATGCGTCCCTCAGGTTCAGCCTCGGTGAACACCTTTACTTTCTCTCACAGCCTGCTGTGTTTCTCACTGACTGATTCCATCTGAGTTATGAAGCCACAGCAGGAAACCCTGAAAAGATGTGAAAAACATCTGGATTGAACTGATGTGTGTGTTTAGAAAGCCTGAACTTCTAAAGGTCCATGTGGTGACCATGTGTTCTGATGGTGTTGTATGAGTTTTATAAACTCTGAGGTGTCAAACAGAAGCTGTGAACATTACAAGCGGCTCTGCTGCCATTCCTCCAGAAACACTTCCGCCCCACCGGCTTCAGGAGCCAGTAGGAACTTTGTCCGTCTCTGACGTCACGAGCAATAACCAATGGGAGACTTTGGAACAAGCCCCGCCCCCTGGTTGGCGGCTCCTGCCGGGCTGAAGCACAGAGATGAACCCAGAGAGCAGAGCAGCCTCGTTCCCTCTGTTAAAGACACCTTTATGTCCACTGAATCCAGTCTGAGGAGAACTCTGAAATGTTCCAGCTAACAGGAAAGTTGTCCACAAAAACCAACACAAGAGGCTCCATGTTTTTAAGGGTTAGCTACAGCAGAAAGTTTCAGCGCTTTGGAGGAGCAGACAGGAAGTCTAAATTTGCGCCACTGATTCAGGCTATCAATATACTTAAGAATAAGTAAAAAAAAATCAAATCTATTACATAAGATAAGAACGGCTGTGTACGATGGAGCTGATATACAGTTGAGACAGTGGGGACGGAGCGCATTTTCATGTAATACCACTTTGTACCACCGGGTGGGGTGTGAGTCGTCACGGTGTCAGTCTGCGATGGAGCCAGCAAATGAAGACGAAGAAGAAGACAAATTAAACCGTTGAACTCATAGACATAGAACATTTCATATTGCGGATGTAGCTTGAGTTTTAGTTGTAACTTTTCTTTCTTGGTGCCGTCTTGTTGTGTGTGAGCACAAATTAACGCCGCTGCTGAGCTAAATTAACAAAGAGAAACAAAGAGGACTTATTTTATAACATGTCAGAACTTGTATGTGAACAGGACTGCTATATGCCTCCTGCTTTGTTCGAAAAACTGAGTTAATCATATTATGAAAGCTGGATTAGTAAAGGTGTTTGTGTTATATTTGCCAACATGATACTGAGTTGTATCAGAGCCCGTCTACGGAGAGCCTCGCCACTCTCCGTAAGCCCCATTGTATGCAGTCCCACCAGAACTCCACTGGGGGTGATCGCGGGCGAGTCCAGAATGAATGGGGGTCTATGGGGCTAAACGGCTAAATATATTTAATTCACCTGCTTGTCGTTGAAACATATTTTATTCTAGATTCGGCAAGTTCAATATAGATTATAGGTCGAAAGTCAAATTAATGAGTATGTATGTCCTTTCGATTTCTTTCAGTTTGGGTCGTTGTTGGCCATAACACGCTACCATTCTGCTAATGAATGCTGATTGGTCAGTGACGGACATGCGACTGATTACGACCAGAGACCCCGCTAGATGGCAGCTGAAGCCAAAGCAGTGGATGTCCAGAATGGAATATGAAACAGAATCTTAAGGAGGACCTTCCCGCTATTAATATTTAAGTTAATATTTGATAGTCTTACTTCTAAAAGCTACTGCCATGTGCCCGACAGTGCTGAATTGCCAGACGGGCTCTGCAGTGACTCAGAACTTGCCGTAAAGCAGAACATACGCAATCTGTAACGTCATCACCATTTTTGAACGGCTTTTTAGAACAGATAAGTGAACTTCAAAAATGCAATATTCAGCCGAGTGTATTTTTTTAGTCCCCCCTTTTGAATGCAACTTTCAAATTACTTGACAAAAAATTACATCCTGAGAAAAGTGGATTTTTAGGGTGCAACCCCCATAGACCCCCATTCATTCTGGACTCACCCGCGAGCGCCCTCACATGGACAGAGACACCAGTTCAGAAACCGGAAGTTACCGAGAGTGGCAGTTCTCTTCCATTAGACATTCTCTGGTTGTATCTGGACGCTAAGACCAACATCAGCGATATTAATGAGCATGTTCCCCCCTCCATCTGATTGTTGCTTCAGAGTCAACATGACCAGTCTACCTGATACCAAAGCAGGATGCCTCCCAGTCCCAGACTGGCTGTTAGATGCTCAGTTACCATTTTGACGTCCATCGGGATCCCTCCCTAATATGAGATAACTCCTCAGTGAGGACATGATGGAGGAAATAAGCAGATGATGGCTGATAGGAGTCAGGAGTGAGAGTAAGACTGATGAAGTTTATTCATTTTAAAACAAATCCCAACAAGGTTACAAGCTGCTGTTAAACTCAGATGAAAATGAAATCGGATCCTGTTGCTGTCCCTCCCTCTTACCTGTTCTGCCCCTCCTCCTACCTGTCCTGCCCCTCCCTCCTACCTGTCCTGCCCCTCCCTCCTACCTGTCCTGCCCTCCCTCCTACCTGTCCTGCCTCCCTACCTGTCCTGCCCCCCCTCCTACCTGTCCTGCCCCTCCCTCCTACCTGTCCTGCCCCTCCCTCCTACCTGTCCTGCCCCTCCCTCCTACCTGTCCTGCCCCTCCCTCCTACCTGTCCTGCCCCTACCTCCTACCTGTCCTGCCCCTACCTCCTACCTGTCCTGCCCCTCCCTCCTACCTGTCCTGCCCTCCCTCCTACCTGTCCTGCCTCCCTACCTGTCCTGCCCCCCCTCCTACCTGTCCTGCCCCTACCTCCTACCTGTCCTGCCCCTACCTCCTACCTGTCCTGCCCCACCCTCCTACCTGTCCTGCCTCCCTCCTACCTGTCCTGCCCCCACCCTCCTACCTGTCCTGCCCCTCCCTCCTACCTGTCCTGCCCCCACCCTCCTACCTGTCCTGCCCCTCCCTCCTACCTGTCCTGCCCCCACCCTCCTACCTGTCCTGCCCCTCCCTCCTACCTGTCCTGCCCCTCCCTCCTACCTATCCTGCCCCTCCCTCCTACCTGTCCTGCCCCTCCCTCCTACCTATCCTGCCCGTCCCTCCTATCTGTCCTGCCTCCCTCCTACCTGTCCTGCCCCTCCCTCCTACCTGTCCTGCCCCCCCCCCCCCTACCTGTCCTGCCCCTCCCTCCTACCTGTCCTTCCTCCCTCCTACCTGTCCTGCCCCCCCCTCCTACCTGTCCTACCTGTCCTCCTACCTGTCCTGCCTCCCTCCTACCTGTCCTGCCCCCCCCTCCTACCTGTCCTGCCCCTCCCTCCTACCTGTCCTGCCCCTCCCACCTGTCCTGCCCCCATCAGGGTTAGAGCTCTGACTGATTCCAGGAAGCAGCTCACCTGTGTCTGTGGAGCGGAGCGTCGTCTTCCAACACTTGGTTTGAACAAACTGTGAGTTTGAACTTTGTCTTCAGTAACCTTCCTGTTTGTTTCTGCTCTGTAATGTTTGGGGAACATGTTCACTTCTTATTTCAGGTCCAGTTTGTCACTCGAAGAACTTTGAAGAAAAATCTGCATGATTATAATTTACATTGTTGTTAGAAACATATTATTTATTGTTTTATTGCCAAAATAAATCACATTGTGTTTTAATTTGTGGGGATAACTGCGGTTTCTTCCACTGAAGTCAGACACAGAAACTCTCTGCTGTTTTTCTCTTAAAGACTAAAGGTAACACTCTGGATGGAGGTGTGGCTTTCTCATTGTGTAACTCAGTGAGTCAGACAGGTTTTTCAAGGTTTTTAAATTCCATCACCTTGATCATAACCCACCTCCATGTTCCAGTACAGTCGATACACGTCAGGCCAGTTTTTCCTTGTTTCTCTGTGTTCAGTTTCCTGTCTTCACTGAATAAAAATGTCTCTTTATCCCACAAACAAACTTAAATTTTAGCATGTTTTAAATCTGCTTTATTGTATCGCTGAATTAGAGCTGCAACAACACGTAATTTATCTGGAGATTAGCTGAAAATTGTTTTTCTTGTGACTTTTTCAAGTATCTTAGAGAGTTTTCTATACCTTTCTTTTGAAAATCTGTTGAAAACATCACCTGAAAAACAGGTTTTAGTGGCGTCTCTGATATAAGTTTCTCTGTATGAAGAGTCAAATTACTGGAACTGGAGTTTTGAAAAGTTTTCTGTTTTAATTTTGACCTTTTATTGAATGTATTCATTTAAAATATCTCTTTTATTCTATAGCATCACTTTGCTGAGAAACACATTTAATGACAATAATGATTCAACTGAAACTGATGTGGAACAGAGAATCTGAGCCAATCAGAGGAGCAGCTGATCTTTTTACAGAAGAAATGATGGAGAGGAGGATGTGAGTTGATGTGCAGATGAATGATCTGTGTTTCCTCTTCAGAAGAAGGTAGAAAGTGTGTGTGAGCTGATGTGAGTTCAGCAGCATGGATCAGAGTGAGGACACTGAAACCTCTCTGTGTGGGGAACATGAGAGCCAGAGCAAAGCTCAGAGGTGAGGTGACCATCTCTAACTGTCCATGACTCTTCTCCATGTCCCAGCTCAGCGCTCACATCACCAAACCTCCTTTATTCACAGGAAGGGACAGAGACCTGGATCCAGGAGTGGGTCCTCACAGAGCCACTTGCTAAAGGATCACCCACTTTTCAAATTACAGGCCTCGAAAGCAGAGTAAGTTCACATCAGTTAATTGATTTAGAGGTTATTAAGTATATCATGCATGCAGGCTGAAAAGCATTTTTTTCCCATCAGGATCCACCAGAGGCCTGAACCAGAACCAGAACCTGAACCAGAACCAGAACCCAGCTGTGTGTCCTTTAAGAGTGACCGGTCGAAGGATTTCTTCTTTGATTTCAAACAGAATGTTCCACCAGCCCAACAGTGAGTA
The DNA here is from genome assembly GCF_027942865.1 of Odontesthes bonariensis. NCBI lineage: Eukaryota > Metazoa > Chordata > Actinopteri > Atheriniformes > Atherinopsidae > Odontesthes > Odontesthes bonariensis. The sequence goes on along the minus strand of NC_134516.1, from coordinate 8,891,237 downwards.
GCTGTCAGTATTCAGTGGAGGCTGCATCATGTTTCAGATGATAACCAGTTTCCACCTGAATTACTTGAGACTTGTTGATGTCTCTGATGAACTAATGAGCTGCATCATGTGTGTGATGTGATGTTTTAGTTCAGTCCTGCAGCTCTTTATTAAAACAAAGGGGGAATATTGCTGAATATCTGTCACTGATGTGGCTTTTTCACAGGATGCTGATTATGCAGTGAACAGGGCGTGTAGCGATATTGGGCATTCATATATGTATCAAATATAAGGATTTATAAGACGTTCTCACTGTCTCAATAAACCTTAAACCTCGAATGTAGGGCACCACCTTCGAATGAAGGAAAAACATAAAATCTTACGATCCTGCTATGTTAAATTAATGTTTCAATTAATAATCAGTCTCATATCTCGCTACTTTCGTGAAAGTTCTCGTTTGGTTGGACAGACATTACGTAAAGAAAGCATACGACACAATCTGTGATTATAACATATATAAAGATATATATGAACTATTTATTAAAATGATATGACCAAAGACATGAACCTTAAACAAACAGGAGATGCATTGAATATGGGTGATTATATAAACACTTAGTGAATGGAAAATAAAAATTATGGGAATGGAGGGATACTGGATTTATTCAAATAGTTTAGGTTGGCTGACTATTTGAAGCTAAAGACTGACATCTTGGACTAATTTATCATTCTAATAGTGAAAGTCTCGAGACATCCATCAAACCACTTTAAGGTGACAAACGGGTCGGCCTTACTGTACTGAAGTTCTGTTTAGTCGGTTCGGAACACGGCAGGTAGTGGCCACGCAGTCCGAGGGGTTTTCTCTGCGTTCTGCTCTCAGGGGCCTTCCCTGGTCGTGGATTACTTCAGCGGGCTTTGCAGCGGGCTTTGCAGCGGGCTTTGCAGCGGGCTTTGCAGCGGGCTTTGCAGCGGGCTTTGCAGCGGGCTTTGCAGCGGGCTTTGCAGCGGGCTTTGCAGCGGCCTGGACGGTTGCTTCTCTTCACCGGGAAACGGGAACGCTGGTGCCAAAGACTTCACTGTGCATGATTAAACTCGTCCGAGCGTCAGAGTTGGTTGCTGGCTTCTCTGATGAAGCAAACTTAAGTTCACAGAAGATTAATAAAAGGTTGCTAAGAGTTGGCTTTCTTGGTAGGAAAAATTCATTCTGTTCCTATCTTTGTTCGGGTCTTTCTTTCTCGTCTCCGGGGCCTTCCTTGGTTATGGATGACTCATCCTCTTGTCTTTCCGCTCTCTCCTGAGACTCTGGGAAACTCCCAAAACTCTGGTGAGCTCTCCTCTTCTTCTTCTCTTCTCAAATCATCTCTACATCTCTGAAAACCTGAACAACTGAAAATCAAATCAAATCTCTCTGAGCAACTGAACTGAGTCTGGGTTCGCGCGGTCCGTAGTTTGATTCGCGGAGGCGGGGCATGACGTACGCTTACACTACTCTTTCAGCCAATGATATGCCTGAACTGTGGTGACGTCTGCCTGGGTGTCTCTGTATGAGGTGCTCTGTTCAGCGTCAAATGGACTTCTAAATATAACAAAGAAACTCTATTTCTCCATTACTCCGTCTCATAGAACATTTGTCTCGGTGATTCTGAAAACACCACAACTTGTTAAGATATGCAGAGTAAATATATAACATAGACTTGTGATATAAAGACATCAAGTAACACAACATGATACAGATGATTATGAGTCTCAAAATTCAGATGAATATCTGTAAAGTCGTGACATATGAATAGCGAACCACACAATGTTAATTTTCTGTGTTGACAATGGGGATACCAAACAATAACAAATAGATACCGACGGGACATCGTTAAAAGTTAAATTGTTGCATATAACTGTCCGGTTTACTGGGTCCTTGGGGATTTAAATGTTCAACACTACAGACCACTAGGGGGCAATGTGGTTCCATAGGCGAGTTGGTCGTTTTCCCACAAGATTATTTCTCCGTCAATATTTAAGCCAGAATCGTACAAATTGTCTCTCTAGGCATCTTGTGATCAAGCTGGAAACCTGAAAGAACTTGTATAAGGTTATCAAACACACTTAATACAGTTTTAAGATTCGACTAAAAGTAAGTATTAGTACAGTCTTTTCAGTTCGTGTTTAGCCATCTGGCTCTTTATCTGGAGAATGGGGTTAAAGTGTCAACTTCAATTTATTGGTCCAGATAAGATCGTAAGCCTCCCACTTTTCCAAAAGAAAGGTTCTTTGTTCATTTGAGCTTATTCCTATTTATGGCAAGTGTCTGTTGCTAGTTCCACTCCCAAAAAGCTTTCAAAGGGCCGAAGGTCGTTGTAACTTAGGCAGTTTTCTGTCTCTCTCCTTTGTGGAAAAAATGAAGATCTGGGTTTTATCCAGATACATCCCCCACAGGAATGTTGGTATTTCAGAGGTTGAAGGCTTCTTAATCCAAAACTGTGACTGCTACAGGGCGGCTGATGCAGAAATATTATGTTCTCACACGTTGTGTTTAATGACGTCAGTTTAAAATGAGCTTCTGAAGCAACACCCCAATCATGCAGGTAATTGATCTGTTATTAATTATCTCCAAAGAAACCTTGTTAAAACTAACATTGTTCCACAGCAGCCACACTGACTCTCTGACAGGCCGTCTCACTGCAGACTCAAACACTATCACTGATACTTTAGTTTGAAGAAAACAAGTGTTTCTCTGTCAGGATCCATCAGAGACTCAGACCTGGACCTGAACCTGGAGCTGAGCCTGAACCCAGCTGTATGTCCATGAAGAGTGACTGGTCAATGGGTCTTCCTGTTAACTTCAAATCAGCCCAACATCCATCCCCTCAGAGGTGAGCCGAGTGTAAATGCTGTAACAGAGTAAAATGCAGCAGAGTCAGTTTGAACAGTTTTTACTCCAACATGTGTTTAATGTGAGCTCAGCTCTGCTTCACATCCATTTCTATGTTCATATGTGAAGCTTTGTGTGTGTTGGATGTTTTCCACCAACACAGCAGTCGTCCAATAACCAGAAGGTCGGTGGTTAGATTCCCACTCAAAAAAAGTTTGGTGAACTAACAGCTGGAGGGGTGTCCACCTCCTTGCCACAGCTGAGGTGCTCTTGAGCAAGGCACTGTACCCCCATGCTCCCCAGGTGCTGTGATTCCAGTGTATATGGCATCTGTCTCTATGAATGTGTGACCCTGTGTGTGTTCAACAGGTGCTAACCTGGATGGGTTAAAAGTGGAGGAGAAATTCTGTGTATGTTCCCTGTAATGTAGATAACAATAAATCTAATCTTAATCTTCATGATTCCTCCACAGAGTGGACCAGCAGAGCTCAGAGGGTCCCAGTGGTCCGTCTGCCCAGCAGCATCAAACACAGCTGGACTCCATATTTATGGTCTGTACATGCACAACAACTACTTTCCCATCTGTTCTGCTCACAGCCATCTCCATGCTGCACTCTGTAGACCAGTGGGTTGTCAGTGTGTCCAACATGGATCTGATGTTTGGCTCCATGGTTTCAGTCTGATTGGCTCATTCATATAGTTTTCTGTTCCAGCTGCTGGAGGACAACATGCTCACTTTTGTGAAGGAGGAGCTGAAGAAGATGCAGAAGGTTCTGAGTCCAGATTACCCAGAATGCTTAGAGAGTCAGAGGGAGGGTGAGGATGAAGAGCAGAGGAGCAGCAGAGAGGCATTAGTGAAGATCACAGTTCACTTCCTGAGGAGAATGAAGCAGGAGGAGCTGGCTGACCGTCTGCAGAGCAGTAAGAGGATTTCTCTAAAGGTTTAACCTGCTGGATAAATGACACATTTACTGATGTCTCAGCACACAGAACAGCAGATGTTCAGATACTCGTTCTGTACAGGGTTGAAATGTCTGTTTACTGATGTTATTTCTTGTCTTCATTCAGAACTTTGTGGACCTAAAGTTAAATCTGCTCTGAAGAAGAAGTTCCAGTGTGTGTTTGAGGGGATTCCTAAAGCAGGAAAGCCAACCCTTCTGAATCAGATCTACACAGAGCTCTACATCACAGAGGGAGGGAGCGGAGAGGTCAATGATGAACATGAGGTCAGACAGATTGAAGCAGCATCCAGGAAAGCAGGCAGAGCAGAAA